>NC_142802.1:28819042-29119042 GCF_049724085.1 Artemia sp. Qi Xiang Cuo | reverse complement strand
TGAAAAAAAAAAAACAGGGTTGGAACCCCAACACCTCCCCCATAAGATAAATGACCACCCATGCACCACGCTGGTCCACCCTTACAAATATAACACTTAACTTCAAAATCACCAAACTTGTGTATCTTCTCTTCTTCCTTCTTTTGTACATCTCCACTGCACCTAACCTTTTGCTTATGGCTTCACGACTATACCATCCCCTCGGCTTTGTTCCATTGCTATTCCGTAGTTCTGTCCAACCGATCAAAGCTATTGTCTGTCCATCTCTATTTATCAAGCTTGGGATTTCAAAGAAGGAAGAATCCACAAGATTTGTGGAGCTTAATCTTGCACAGCATGATTAAATAAGAAATGTCTCGTCCTCACAAAATTTACACTTAGGAGAAGCGTAGAATAAAGTTCTTGCACATTTGATGATGCCAGCAATCATGAAAAAGTGGCTGCACTAGCCTCTTAATTTCCATCTGTGGGAACCACCCCACATCTCAATTAAAATTTAAGTTGCTCCTTGGCATAATTTCAAATAATCTAAGGCTGAAAATACTAAGGCCTGTAAAAACGATAAGGGTACAGGGAAATCAGCTTAAAGTTTGAGCAAATCACTAATCAGTTCCGTCTGGGCTCCTTCCCCTGGGATGATCAGATGAAGAATATGCGTTGATACTAATTGAAGATGAAATTTGAACACGTCTCCCACTGAATACAGTTTGCCGGAAATAATTGTCAATTCCCATGAAGAGTAAAAACTATGAATAGGGTTACTGGACAAAGGTTTGGGTGAAATATGAAGTAACTGGGAGAGAGTATCCCCCAAGGACTCCAGATCAGAGAGGCGGAATCTTGGTAAAGGAATCACAACTTATTCGCCAGTTGTGCATTGAGAAAACGGGCTATCCTTCACGACCTCCTGCAGGTGATCATCCCCAAGGGATTCCTCCCCCTCATAAGGGATAAATATATCTTTTGAGTTGATAGTACTAATCTCAGATTCCTTCCCAAGTTTTTCCAATCAGCCCATCCAACTTTTTATTTCTCGCCACTGCAGGCTGAATCTCCAAATTTTTTCTCTTTTTGCACGTCTCTTTTCATCTCTACTTTTCTCAAACCTTCCAATCGCGCACATTAAATCATCATTAAATCTGAATTGGACTCCAGCGTTCAATATCTTTGACTGCATTTCTTTATTGTAGTTCCGTTTTGCATCTTTTCCTCTCTTTTAGTCTTCTTTACTTTTACCACAAAAACAAATACTTCGTCATCAAATGAGAACTGAACTCTGACATTTGATTTTTCATATTGTACTAAAATTTCTCGAACTCTACGAGGAAAAGCGCGAACAATAAATTTTGTCTCCTTTTTCCCTAGTACAATCAGTGCTTCATTTTGGCAAACATTTTTCGGCGTCTCATACTCGTTAAAAGTGTTCTCAAGTTTTCCAGTTTCTGGAAATTCCCCAAAAAAATCATTCTCGAGCGTCTTATTTTTAATATTATGTGGTCTTTTTACTTCCGCGTCCCATTTTTGTGGATTATCAACATTTTGAACACATAAAGGTCATGAAATGTAAAGGTCATTTTAAACTTAAGCTCAGTAGATACAAATACATGTTAAAATTCAAACTCAAAATGACCAAAAATTACTATTAAAGAATAATTGAAACCCAAAACGAACAGAAATTAAATAAACAATTATAGGAACAAACATGCAACAAGTAATAATATAGATGAATAAAAAGATCTTAAAGCGAGTAATGCTTATATTGAATATGAAAATCAAGCTTAAAACGAAAAAAAAAAATTCCTATTGAAGTATAAATGAAACTTAAAACGAATATAAATTAAATAAACAATCAATTCAAACAAACACACAATAGATATTAATGTAAATTAATAAATAAATCTTAAAACGAGTGAAGCTTAAATTGAATACGCAAATCAAGTCTGAAACGAACAAAAATCACTACAAACAAGAGTCTGGGTATCGCCTCCTTCTCTCACTGTAAAAGTCTAAAACCTACTGCATCATTGGCACTTTACTGAAAACTGTATGCGTCTTGAACAGTCTTGGAAAGTATACACGATATCAAATTGAATATTTGATATATAATGATATTAGTTGTTGAAAGATCCATCAGTTCAAGAATTTATTTCAATCTAATTTTATTTTTATTTTCAATTCTGTAAGAGCTGAAAAAGAAAATATTTGTAATATAATTCCTTTTCAGTGAAGCGCCAATGACACAGTTGGCTTTGATTTTCTATTTACAGTTAAGGAAGGGGGTAGTATCCAAACTCTTGTTTGTCTTGAAACTATATTCATCTTGAACAACTCTAAAAAGAACTAATAAATTAAACTGAATATTTATGTACATTGAAATTAATTTGCTGAAAGTTCATCAGTTCAAAATTTTACTATAATTTTAATGTTTATTTTCAATATTAAGTACAAAAGACAGTACTTTTAATAAAACTGGTTTTCACTAAAGCGTCAATGACGCAGTAGGTTTTAGACTTTCACAGTGAGAGAAGGAAATGATACCCAAGCTCTTGTTTGTTAAAAGTGTTCTCAAGTTTTCCATTTTCTGTAAATTCCCCCAAAAAATCATTCTCGAGCGTCTTATTTTTAATATTATGTGGTCTTTTTACTTCCGCGTCCTATTTTTGTGGATTATCAACATTTTGAACACATAAAGGTCATGAAATGTTAAGGTCATTTTAAACTTAAGCTCAGCAGATACAAATACATGTTAAAATTCAAACTCAAAATGACCAAAAATTACTATTAAAGAATAATTGAAACCCAAAACGAACAGAAATTAAACAAACAATTATAGAGACAAACATGCAACAAGTAATAATATAAATGAATAAAAAGATCTTAAAGCGAGTAATGCTTAGATTGAATATGAAAATCAAGCTTAAAACGAAAAAAAAATTTTACTATTGAAGTATAAATGAAACTTAAAACTAATATAAATTAAATAAACAATCAATGCAAACAAATATACAATAGATATTAATGTAAATGAATAAATAAATCTTAAAAAGAGTAAAACTTAAATTGAATAAGCAAATCAAGTCTGAAACGAACAAAAATCAGTACAAACAAGAGTTTGGGTATCGCCTCCTTCTCTCACTGTAAAAGTCTAAAACCTACTGCATCATTGGCACTTTACTGAAAACTATATGCGTCTTGAACAGTCTTGGAAAGTATAAACAATATCAAATTGAATATTTGATATATAATGATATTAGTTGTTGAAAGATCCATCAGTTCAAGAATTTATTTCAATCTAATTTTATTTTTATTTTCAATGCTGTAAGAGCTGAAAAAGAAAATATTTGTAATATAATTCCTTTTCAGTGAAGCGCCAATGACGCAGTAGGCTTTTATTTTCTATTTACAGTTAAGGAAGGGGGTAGTATCCAAACTCTTGTTTGTCTTGAAACTATATTCATCTTGAACAACTCTAAAAAGAACTAATAAATTAAACTGAATATTTATGTACATTGAAATTAATTTACTGAAAGTTCATCCGTTCAAAATTTTACTATAATTTTAATGTTTATTTTCAATATTAAGTACAAAAGACAGTACTTTTAATAAAACTGGTTTTCACTAAAGCGTCAATGACGCAGTAGGTTTTAGACTTTCACCGTGAGAGAAGGAAATGATACCCAAGCTCTTGTTTGTAGTGATTTTCGTTCGTTTCAAGCTTGATCTGCATATTCAATTTAAGTTTTAAGATAAATCAATAGTACTTTTTTTTCGTTTTAAGCTTTATTTTCATGTTCAATCTAAGCAATACTCACTTCAAGATCTATTTATTCATTTGTATTATTACTTGTTGTATGTTTTTTCCTATGATTGTTTATGAAATTTCTGTTCGTTTTGGGTTTCATTTAGTTTTTAAAAGTAATTTCTAATCGTTATGGTTTTGAATTCTAAAAGGCACTTCTATATACTGATCTTAAGTTTAAAATGGCCTTTACTTTTCTTTGGAAACTTATTGTTCGGAAAGTTTTTTAAATTAATTTGAATAAACACTGAGCTTTACCTGTTTTGAGTTATTGCTTTCAGAAAGGGACATGCTTTAATCCCCGAATGGTACTATTGTCTCTGAATTACTTTTTTTTTCTTTTTTTTTTTTGGCGCACATGCATGCACTATCTAAGCCACAATTTCGAACTCCACCCGAAAAAGAAATAGCGGGAATATGCCGACGGCTTATTTTTGTATTCCTTCCTGTGCTGTTTGTCATCACCATCTGGTACCATTGTCAGGCTTGCCAACTGGACATATTTTATATCCAAAGGACATATTCCTATGTGCCAGGACACAGTGACATAAAAGGGCAAAAAAGACACATGCTTTAGAAATTTGGAACATAACATCAAAATTTCTAGTGCCATATGTAAAAGTCAGAAAGGGTCAGAGGCAAACCAGCCACCCCCTCCACCCACGTTTTCTTTTCCCTATATGCATCCAACAGAAATTCAAGATAGTAATTTTGTCGAAAATGGTTCCAAAGAACATATAGTGCCCTCAGCGATGAAAAAACCCCTAAGACTCCTGGGACAAGGGTTGTAAGTTATGCCCCTGGGGTATATAAGGTTTTATGGAATGGGTAGTCGTATAAACTTCAGATGGTACTCATTTAATTGAAGTTAAGTGTCTTTCGTAAGAGTGAAAAGTGATTTGAAGATAAGGCCTCTTCCCCTCCCGCGCCTATCATTTCCGAAAACCAGCATCCAATCAAAATTTATAGACATCTATTTTGTTCAGCATTGTTTTAAAGTTTAAGTAATTATGCCTTTGGGGATGTTACCCTCCTGATTGAAGGGCAACCCAGCTTATCCAGCGCTCTGCAATATCAATTGACTTGTAGATTGTACCTTATGACATGCACAAGAATTACTCTGATTGGCAAGAAAAAAAATACCAAAAGAAGTGAAAATGCTGACTCTCCTGCCGACCAACAAAATATGGACATAATTTGGCTGAAAACGACACATTTCTGGATGCTCAAGGGACATATTCATTAATCGAAAACTTGGCAACTCAGACCGTTGTATAAGGGTTCCAAATTCAAATCATAAAAACAAGGATTCATATGGCGTCTTCTTCGACTTTGATGTTTAAAGTATTGGCAGAATGCCCAGTAACCAAAGCAAGAGTAGCAAAAATGACACTGCCCCATGTTGTAGTTGAAACTCCCGTTTTTATGCCTGTTGGAACTCAGGTAAGGATTAATTGTATTCTTGCTTGTTCAAGGAACTATGGGTGTCCCAATAAGTTTCCACCTGAAAGTGAGGAACAAGCATGCAAAGATTGGTATATATATATATATATATATATATATATATATATATATATATATATATATATATATATATATATATATATATATATATATATATATATATATATATATATAGGCCTATGTATATATATTTATATATATAATGTAGGTAAGAAGCAAGAAAATAAATACTTTGATGCCTTTTTTAGGGTATTTCTATATTCAATAATTGCTTAGCCTATGGAGCAAATCTCATTTTGAGCTTTAGTAGGGCCCCAAAAGGTAAATTAGTTCCTTGTCTATAGCTTCCAGACCATGATGTAAATTAATAAATAGTGTTAATCTACAATTAGGGCTATTCAGATGGAAACAAGTATGGAAAACAATTCTTAGGCTACTTCACAATAAGCAGAAAAATTACAGTTAACACATTTTGAAGAGGCTTCCACCATGCTTTACCCCCCCCCCCTGAATGTACAAATATACAACCCAAATTGTGAGTGCCTATAGGCTAAATTTGGGGGGGGGCTTACCTGGTCTAATTGGCACTTTTAATGCTATATAATAGAAATATCAAAACAGAAGTATAAAAATAAGGCTGTATCATTCAGCCAGGAGGGGGCTGGCACCCCCTTCTGCCTCCCTTGTAGGTGCCCATGGCTCAAATTATACATTTCCATTGTTTTTTTTCTCTGTCTTGATTTTGTGAGTATTGTTTCAGTTTGTAGATAGCCTACAAGGCTTAAAAGACAAGTGAAACATGAAAAAAATGCATAGGAAATATATGATTTGGGTAATATATTTGCACATTAGGGGAATATGTTAGGGGTACAATTAATCTAAATTTATGTGTTAAGTGTTTTTTGTTCCCAAATCTGTTGGGTTTTCTCTATGTTGGGAATTTAATATATTCTGTAAATATGGTATTAATAATAAAAACATTGAACCTTGTTAGCTGCATTTTTTTTAAGCAAATATCTATATTAACAAACAATTCAGATAGCCAAGAAACAAACTTACATCTAGAATCAGATATCCTCCTGAATCCAAATATGACATTTGTTTCCACTGCAAGTTCAATTTTGACCTAATCTTATCTCTTTCTAACCTTAGGCTTACCCAAATATATAGCCTATATTATATATTTCACATGCATTTATTGATTCTTGATTTTAGCTCAAGAAATACACCTCCAGCTTCTTTGGTGTTGCATATTTTAATATATATATGATAAGACCAGTATCCAGAGTACCTATTATTTTTTTAGTCATTTAATCACAAACTTCTATTGTTGATAGGAATGATTCTGCATATCAGTCAGAAAGTAATATAAAATACCTCCTTAGATAAATTCAAATATTTCTTAAGTCTTCTTTAATTCTGACTGTTAAATAAATTCTCTGGCACACTAGAGAATTGAGAAAAATATCTTTCTTGTCCAACTAAAGATCAGAAAACAGAAAATATCAACCATAGAATAGCATGTAATCTGTCGAAAAATGATTCATCAGTTCAAATTTTGGAAATGGACACCAGAATATCAGAGACAATGCTATAGCATTGCATATAGTAAATGCTGTACAGCTCCAATGTTTTATTATTTATTTATTTATTTATTTTTTCCAGAGGAACTTCATATGGAAGGAGTTGTTGTAAAAACTTCAAAGGGGGCTCATTTGATTGCAAATCGAGAGTTCTAGTGCTCTTTTTGAGGGTCAAAAGTGATTGGCAGGCAATGAACACCCCTTCCACACCCACCATTTCCCCAAACACATCCAATCAAAATTTTGAGATAGCCATTTTGTTCTACATAGTTGATTTCCTAATAGAAATTATGTTTTTGAGGAGGACACTCCCCCACAGCCCTCAGGGCAAGGGTTGTAAGTTATGCCCTGTGGGTATATAAGCTTTTTATAAAAATCTTTTGTCATAGAAACTTCAGAAATGGCTCATTTGGTTGGAAATTCAAAGGGCTAGTGCCCTTTTTAATAGTCAAAAGTGATTGGAGGGCAACTAACTCCCCTCTCACACCTCCCTTTTCCCCAAACGCATCTGATCAAAATTTTGAGATAGCCATTTTGTTCAACGTGGTTGAAAATTCTGGAAATTGGGTCTTTGAGGATGAACCCCCCCCCCTACAGCCCTCAGGACAAGGATTATAAGTTATGCCCTGGGGGCATATAAGGTTTTATAGAAAGCGTTGTTGTAGAAACTTCAAAAAGGGCTCATTTGATTGGAAATTTAAATGGCTAGAGCACTTTTAATAGTTGAAAGTGATTGGAAGTCAACTAACATCCCTTCCATGCCCACCATTTCCCAAGACATATCGAATCAAAATTTTGAGATAGCCATTTTGTTCAACATTGTTGCAACTTCTGGAAATTATATCTTTGAGCATGACACTCCCCCCCCCCCAAAGGTCTTCAGGGTAAGGGTTATAAGTTATGCCCTGGGGGCATATATGGTTCTTATGGAAGGAATGCTTGTATAAACTTGAGAGAGGCCTCATTTGATTGGAAATTGAAAGTTCCATTTCACTTTTTAAGAGTCAAAAGATATAGGAGGGTAATAAGCCCCCCCCCCCCCACGCCCTTTTTTCCCAAATTTATCCAATAAAAATTTTGAGATAGCTATTTTGTTAAAAATATTTCAAAGAATATAAAGAAAACTCTGGTGTCAACAAAACCCCCCAGAGTCTGGGGACAAGCGCTGTAAGCTATGCCTTAGGGGCAAGTAGAGTTCTACGAAAAAGGACGCTCGTATAAGCGTTAGAGGGGGCCCATTTAATTGAAAAATGAAAGTTCTAGTTCACTTTTTAAGAGTCAAAACTGATTGGAGGGCACCTAGCCCCCCCTCCACACCCATTTTTTCTCAAACCAATCTGATAAGAACTTTGGAATAGTATTTTTTTTTTTTAATAGTTCAAAGACCATATAACGAAAACTCTGGGGTTGACACAGCCCCCCAGGGCCCAAAGGCAGGCCTTGTAAGTTATGCCCTGAAGGAATATATGGTTCTTATGGAAGGAATGCTTGTAAAAACTTGAGAGATGGCTAATTTGATTGGAAATTGTAAGTTCTAGTTCAGTTTTCGAGAGTCAAAAGAGATTGGAGGGCAACTACCCTCCCCCCCCCTACACCCATTTTTTCCCAAATGAATCCAAAAAATTTTTTGAGATAGCCATTAAGTTGAAAATTGTTCAAAAGTTAGATAACAAAAACTCGGGTGTCGTTACAACCCCCCAGGGCCCAGGGGCAGGCGTTGTAAGTTATGCCCTGGGACATATATGGTTCATATGAAAGGGATACTTGTATAAACTTCAGAGATGGCTCATTTGATTTGAAATTGAAAGTTCAAGTTTACTTTTTAAGAGTCAATAGAGATCTAAGGGCAACTAGCCCCCCCCCCCCACGCCTTCTTTTTCCAAACCCATCTGATGAATATTATGAGGTAGACATTTTGTTAAAAAAAAAATAGTTCAAAGGTCGGAAAAAAAACTCCGGTGTCCCTACAACCTCCCAGGGCCCAGAAGAAGGCGTTCTAAGTCATGCCCTAAGGGCATGTATGGTTCTTATGAAAGGGATGCTTGTATAAACTTCATAGAGGGCTTATTTGATTGGAAATTGAAACTTCTAGTTCACTTTTTAAGAGCCAACAGATTTAAAGGCAACTAGCCCCCCCCCCCCATGCCCTTTTACCCCAAACCAATCCTCTACAAATTTTGAGATAGCCAGTTTTTTTTAAAAATCGTTCAAAAATTAGATAACAAAAACTCTGGTGTCAACACAATCCCCCAGGGCCCAGGGATTAGGCGTTTTAAGTGTTGTCCTGGGGGCGTGTATGGTCCCTATGAAAGGGATGCTTGTATGAACTTCAGAGAGGGCTCATTTGATTGGAAATTTGAAGTTCTAGTTCACTTTTTAAGAGTCAAAAGATATCCGAGGGCAACTTGCCCCTCCCCCCCCTTACACACACCTTTTTTCCCCAAGCCTATCCAATAAAATTTCTAAAATAGCCATTTCATTAAAAAAAATTCAAAGGTCAGACAAAGAAAACTCCTGTGTCAACGCAACCCCTCATGGCCTGGAGGCAGGCGTTTTAAGTAATACTCTGGGGTCATATATCGTTTTTATAGAAGGGAAGCTTGTATAAACTTCGGAGAGGGTTCATTTGATTGGAAATTGAAAGTTTTCCTTCACTTTTTAAGCTTCAAAAAAGATTGGAGGGCATTTAACCCAAGTGAAACATGGCAAAATGCATAGGAAATGTATGATTTGGGTAATATATTTGCACATTAGGGGAATATGTTAGGGGTACAATTAATCTAAATTTATGTATTAAGTGTTTTTTGTTCCCAAATCTGTTGGGTTTTCTCTATGTTGGGAATTTAATATATTGTGTAAATAAGGTATTAATAATAAAAAAATCGAACCTTGTTAGCTGCATTTTTTTTTTTTTAGCAAATATCTATATTAACAAACAATTCAGATAGCCAAGAAACAAACTTGCATCTAGAATCAGATATCCTCCTGAATCCAAATATGACATTTGTTTCCACTGCAAGTTCAATTTTGACCTAATTTTATCTCTTTCTAACCTTAGGCTTACCCAAATATATAGCCTATATCATGTATTTCACATGCATTTATTGATTCTTGATTTTATCTCAAGATTAACACCAATACAAGTGTTTAAGCCATATCTAAAATAAGAGAAAAAGCTATCATTTCTGTATCTAAAATAGGGCATATCTAAAATAAGAGAAAAAGGTGTCATGTTTTAGGGTCTGTAAAAGGCTTAAAATTGAACTTGCAATGGAAACCAATGTCATATTTGGATTCAGGATGTAATTCCAACTATAGAGGTATGTTTGCTTCTTAGTTATCTGAATTGTCTGTTAATATGGATATTTACAATTTCTTTTTGTATAATATGAAGTAAAAATTTGGGTACTTCTGTATATTCCAGAACACACTCAAGAAGTTAGCTTAACATAAGATCTAAGATAACCAGTTTTGTAGTGACAAATGAAAGGCAAAAGAATTCATTGGACTTGTATAATTTGGGCTATATATTTGCACATAAGAGGGTGAGGGTAAGTTTATATTACTGTACAAAAATCTCTTCTAAAAAAAATTGATTCCTTAAAAATCCTCTTTTGTTCAGGGTTACAATCCCTAGTGATTTTTCACTAGTGACAATCTACCCCTAGTGACTATCACTTTTACTTAACCTTACATAATTTTTTCACTACTTTCCAAAATTTCTGTCTCAATTATTTACTACACATCAAAAACCAGACATCAATCATTGAATAATTGACCTTTCTTCCTATGCTAGCAAAGGCATAATGTTTATAAGGCTTGTTAGATATAATGTTTATAAGATTCTCTTGTGACTCACGGTAAAGAATTTCATTTGAACATGTATATGTTTAGTGTAGTTCTGATTATTGATGTGAAGAGGGTTATTTTAGACAGCTGGACCCTGAGTTTTAATTTTTTTTTTTTGCTATTCTGTTTTTAATTTTCAAAATATTAGGTACAGGTCTGAAAATATTACAGTTAGATTAGAAAATTAGTCTAAAATGAAAAAGGGAAAGCATGGTACCAATGCAGAGAAGGGGGATGGGATTTTTTGATAAGTTTGGAGATATTTTCATTATTGAGCTATAATTTAGATGAAAATAACACTTGAGATCTTTTTTTATGCTCTTTCAAAATATAACCATTGTTTTAGTCAGAAATTAAATGGACGCTTTAGGATGATACCCATTTCTCTTATTTTCTGCAATTTAGTCTTAGTCTTAATTTCTTTTACTCTAAGTTTTGGGCATAATATGTTAATCTTAAATAAATAATAATTGAACACATGTTAGAAAAAGGGGTACTTATGTATTATACCACCAACACTCAAGTTTATGCTCTGTAAAACTCAAGAACAAGCCAGTTTTATCTGTCTGTATTAATAAACAATTAGCTTACACTCAGTGGAAAATGAGTGGCAGGTAACAGAATACATTGGAATTATGTAATTTGGGCTTTATTTTTGCACATTGGGAATGGGGGTTAGGTTGGTTTAGGTCAGGCTACCAGCACCAATGTGTAAATATATAGCCCAAATTTGTTTCTAAAGTATTATGTTATCATCATGTTTTGGTATTTTTCATTAGGATTATCCTAACTTCACTTAATGAGTGTTGGCTGTATAATACATAAGTACCAATTAAAGGAATAGATCTGTTTGCCAGAAATCTTCACCATTTAAAAGTTTGTTGAATTTTGCTTCATTTGGTATTTAAAAATTAAGTACTTTGCTTTTTCTCTGAGAATTTAATTTTGCATATAACCTTTTATCTTCAAATGTATTCTCTTCCTCCCCTCACCATTGCTACTCTGGTGCCCTGTCCCTCTGCAATGTTTTTGGTAGGCATCCATGCTTGATTGAGTGGTTCAACTGCAGTCTAGGATCTTTTTATGGTCTAGGAAAGTTGTTAAGTAAGTCAGTGCAATTTTACAGAATAGATATATTGCTCAAATTAGGGCATTGAATTTTTTTTAATACCTAGGCCTACCTCCACAGCTTCTAATGCTTGAATAATTATTAACCCTGTATGAAGGCTAATCCTGAGATAAAAACAATAAAAAAAAAAAATTGTGGTAGAATTGGATTTGCCATTCAAAACTTTTCCTAAATATATTCTTCTTACCATAAAAATTGTAGCCCCTCCCCTCTGCCCATCTTAATGAGACAAAATTAAGCTATAGATTATATTCAAATTTGGGGGAATAGTTGATTAAAACAGAAGTGACCCCAAACCATGATTCATAAAAAAATGAATATTATAGCCAAAAGTAAAAATTTGGTTATTATCTCCAGATTGTTTTCTTGTAAGGTTTTATATTATTTCTCAGATCTTTTTTTTTACTAACAGTTGGTCTTTATTTTTTACTTTGCTACCTGATATCTGTGTTTGAAGATTGATACAAACAGTTTGTGGTAATGAATTGCAAGTAACTCGACCCAACAAGAACCAAGATTCTAAAAAAGAGCAACTACATAACAAAAAAGAGCTGTTTCGTTTTGATATTTTTTTTTTATCAGGTGATGTATTTCTTCTGAAATATCTCTTCTCACAAGATGTATTTATCTCTTCTCACAAGATGTATGTATCTCTTCTCATGCTGCTGCTTTTTAAAACTTGTTCAAACTAAAAGCTTATTGAGTTTCAGTGTTGCTATGTGAAAATTTACTTTAGGACTGTTGTTATCCTTCCTCCTTGTTGACAAGTTTTTACTTACTCCACTTCTCTTCAACTGAAAGTGAATATTTGTCCAAATCTTGCACAAATAGCCAGATTCTCTCAAAACTGTTTATTCATCAGTGTAAATAATCTTTAAAGGACAGGTAGCTATCAAGGTGTACATACAGTTAAAACAGGTAATGGGAAAGCTGGAATGTGGAACATTCATAGCCTAAAGCAGTCAAATCACAATGTAGCAGCAATTCCCTGTTTATTTTGGGGTTTAGATTAAGGCAAAACTAATATCACAGCCTCATAATGCATGTGACTGCCAGGCTGCCAATTGGTATTGTTCTCCCAGAAAATCAAATGGTGCTTTTTATAGTTTTAGTAATAATTGAGCATTAAACATGCAGTTGGGCATGCATTATTTTTATAATACCAATTGCATTGGAGTGTAGAAATCCATCCATAAAGTAAGAGCAGTAAACTACATACAGTATACTTCAGACTTTGAATACTATGCTCCACTAGCAGTATTAGAGTAAGTATGATACAGGAATTTTGATAAAATGGTACATATTAAAATATGGAATATGATATTTATGGCTAGAATATGGCTTGCCACTGACTTAGATTATATTGTTAATTGTGGTTCAGAAAACTGTTTATATTTCTAACTGCAAGCTATACTAAGTTACATTTGTTACTTTTCTGCAAATTTTACGTATAAAAATACTTTTTGCTCAAAGCAAAGCTTTCAAAACACAAGTTATGCAGCTAAAGTGTCAGCAGCTTTTGGAATTTTGCTACTGGCAGCTTTGGAACTTTTTGCACACCTGATGGAAGGCCTAAACAGGCAAGTATTTTGTGATTCAACTTTTAGCAAGGAAACACTAAAATGTTGGAAAATAGAATAGCCTACTTTGAGACATTATAAAATAGCCTTCTAACTTACATCATCCCTAAAAGTAATATACTTTAGACTATTCAACTCTGTCCACCATCTCCTAATGAACTGAGTTATGGTACTAGTTTACAGTTAGGCCTACCAAAAAGAAAATACTAGCCTTTGAAATTCTGAAAATGAGGTTCTTGATTTCATCAACATTTCTTCTTTGCTCTTAAATCTATTTGTATGTTGCTCAAATGTGTACAGTTATGCCTACTTAAAAGGAAACACTATAAACTTCTTAAGACAGCTTTGAGAAATGCCAAAATAACTACGTATATTATTCCTAAAAGCACTTCACTTTACTTTACCATCCCACAAACCCAGTGTGGAAATATACAGTTCAAATTATGTATTTTTGGTGCATTTGTCTATATCCTGATTTTTTCCATGTTATATATTTGCCATTAAATAAATCAATCAATATCTTTATTGCCCAGAATAACACATAAGGGTTCCATATGGAGTAGATGAGGAGACAAAAAAAAAAGAAAAAATAGTCATCAGTTGCTGTAAACATACTCCAAAATGGAGTCAATGCAAGGACGTGAGGCATTGCAAAAGCATCATAGACACGGGTGAGAATACGCCTGATGTAGCAAGCTTTACAGCAAACTAGCACACCAAACGCTTTTCTAAGTTTCTCACTTAGATGAGAGATAAGGAGAGCAGTTGTCATTTTACAATATCCCCTATCGGAAAAACCAAGATACTTAATACAAGCAGATAACTGAACGCTCTGATTTCCTCACTGTATGCATCCAACATCACCGACAGATTTGCAGAAAACAAGGACCTCGTTCTTTGAAGCATTAAAATTGAGACCAATTTTGGCATATTCCATACTAAGCACATTCTCCTAATCAGACAGTACAGTTCTACTTAAATTCAGGATGTCGTCAGCATAATTGAGTATGGAAAGGTCCAAACCTTTAAAAACAAAATTAATTCTAGCCTTTTTTCTGGGGTTCATCCACACTATTATTATACAATGGTGGCGAAGTTACACCACCCTGGCGGATTCCTTTCCAAACTCGAAATACGACTTTACACATTACATAACCATGACAAGTAGGTACATTCATGACAACATTGACAACACATGATCTTACATACAGATTTTTAAATACCCGCACAACTGAACGATTGAGACTTCACTGTTGTGCACTATACAGCAAATGAGAATGCACACTAGAATCAAAAGCACAAGAGACATCATGAGCCGCAAGGAAGAGAAACTTGCCACTATTCTCTATATCCATCAGAACGTTGACAAGTATATAATGCACATGTTCCCGACTATAGCCTTCCTCAAATCCAAACTGGTTGTCCAGAGTTGAACAAGCCTTATTTATGTTCTTAATCACTAGTAACTCCAGCTATTTACACAGAACAGAAGAAACTGTTATATGCCTATAGAAACAGCATTGCCGGCTATCTTTATCTTTTTTCGGAACAGGAGTCAATGTACTAACACAAAAAGAATTGGTGACAATACCAGAATTAAAAATGACTTTGTAAAACAAATGTAGATGCTGCAGCAGCTTATCACTTGCATGTAATAAATGAAAACCAAATAATTAATCATAAACACGCAAGAACTTTTTTCGAATGTGAATGATAGCACTACAAGCCTTTTAGAGTAGGAGATGTTCTTTATGTTGATTCAGTTCAAGTGCTGATTTTTCCCCGTAAAGAGATAGTTTTTATGTGGATGTAGAGCTTTATAATAATAGATTTGCAGCCATCGTAAACAAACCTTCGGGTTTTTATAGATTGCCGCTGTAAATTTGTTTGTATTTTTTTATGTTAAATAAATTAATTTGAATTTGAATTTGACAAATATCAGAGGCCATAACTACAAAACCAATATTTGATTCAGTATCAACTCCACTATTAGTGATTTATAGCGGGTTTCTGAAACTGGATCAGGTGGAGAAAAATTGCTGGTGAAATAGTTAATCCACTTACTCTCACTTGGAAGCTCTGAAGCAACACCTTTTGACCTTTTCCCCCCAATGAATCTCCAAATTTCATTTGGGTTAGTTGCAAGACGCTAGCTCCTGCGGTCAGCAATCTCAGCTTTGTGATTGGCAAGACACTTAGCAAAACGACTTTTGGTATATAACCGTATGTCATTAACGGTACCAAATTTCGGCCGTTTGCAATCATTCCATATTTGGGGCCAAAACTTTGAAGATTTGCAACTTTGCTGTAAAGCCGGATTTATCGACCAGCCAGGTATATCTGAACCCAAACGAACTTTACGTACTGGAATGGCACAATGCATTGCATGTGTGATTTCACTACAGTAAATGTTGATTAGAATTGTTTCCTCCAATTTGGTGAGGTCTGAGGATTGTTGCAGCAGTTGGAAAGGGATCTTAATTTTTTCAAGTGTGGTATCAAGCTCTGCTTTATATACATCAGCATTTATTTTCTTCCAGTCACATTTGAATTCCCACTTCTGTTTCTTTTCATCTTTTTTAAAAAGAACACTCTCGATAAACAAAAGAGTTGGGGATTGGTAAATGATCCAATACGAATATGCTAAAGTCAACATGGTTTGAGCCATTTGCAGTCACGCCGTTCAAGCAGAGCTTGAAATCAAGCGAACTTGTCGCTCCAGAGTTATGGATATACGTATACAAACCGTCATTTGGGACAACATACAGATTGGACAGAGCAGATAGAAGTATTTGAGATCTTGAGTGATCTGGCACTGAGAGGTTGCAGTTCACGTCCCCGGTGAGGATAACACGATGAGATGCATAGGCACACTGCTGCAAAGATTTAGCAAGCTTTACTGTTGCACGGGAGAACTTTTCTTTGGAAGCCAAGTTCTTGTAATCAGTTGGTATGTAGCAGCAATATACTCTCAGATTTGCAACTTTTATGCCAAGTAAACACTCGTTCTCGACAAATACTTATGCCGAAATTTGAGAACTGATTAGTACCACCAGTCCGTCGGAAGGTCTTCATTTGCCCAAATTCTCAGCTGGCACCCTGTAAAAGTAAATTTTGTCATTCACTTTAACAGGGAATGTAAGTTGGCTGAAAGGAAATGACCTTGTAGACACAAAACGTCGTTGCAAGACATCAAGCTTTCAGTCAGTGGGAGTTTATTGACTACACCGCCATTCAGATTCTATGAAGACCCTTTTAGCTCAGACTTGGTCATGGCTTCATCATGAGCTTTCTGACTGCGGGGACTTAACACTGTAGCACGGATGGTCTGTCTGCTTACAGAGAACAAACTTCAGTGCAGCATTGCAGGGTTTGTCTTTATTGTTTGCATGATTGTCACTGCAACAGGAACAGCGAGTAGCGTTTTTACTGTCCTTAGCAGCGTGACCGTACTCTTGGCACTGAAAACACCTCATTGGCAAATACCAATACATGTCTTTTCGAAAGCGTTTATAGCCGAGAGTATGGGGCTGTTCATTGCTACTTGTAAACCGTCTTTACTTTCAAAGGCAAGCTTGTATGAGCGAGTTTATCGAATTGTCTCGGCTTTTGTGCAATTCCTAATCATTTAACATAGATCGTTCGGCGACACCTCATTGGGAACAGGTCTTATAATGCCACAATGAGCAGGGGTCTTCAGACAAGCATCAGTGTCTGTAGCACTGTTTAGTGCTTCAGCAAGAGACTTTGTTGCATCTTTGTCATCAAGTATCACGCGCTACTCTTTGCTAAGAGGCCTCAGGTTCACTATATGGGTCCAGCAATCACCAGCAAGGCCCTCAAGATATTTCATGCAACTGCTTGGCTTTTTGAGTCCTTTTGGAGGTTGTTTGAGAATCACAGAGTAAGAAGGTTTTGCTGTATCTGGAGGGTTTGTTGCATTTGCACCCGCACTCACGCTAGCCTTATTTTGTGCTGATCTGAAGAAGCTTAGCTTTTTAATAAGACTGCCCAAAGTAGAAAGAAGCTCAATGACTATGGGAGTTAGTGGGGCTGTAACCTCCGCTGAGAGTTTGGGTACTTCATCAGACTCATAGATTACAAACTTGGAGAGGACTACTCTCTTCTCATCACCAGTCTAGATGGCTCTTATCAAATCAGCAACCATGTCCTGGGGCTTAACACAATCTGTAGAGCAAGTAGACATAGCGGCTAACTGCTATAATTCATCATTTGCCTTAGTCAGCATATCAGCTTTGAAATACTGTATTGCCTGTGCCACTATTTCATCACTTGTAACCTGCTTTGATTCGTCGGAAGACGAAGTTCAAAACTAGGCTATAAACCAAGTCTGGCTTCACACTGCTCATTTTCTTTTTGGAATGAAATGGTCTCTGATGCAGTAAGCCAAATCATTGGGTGGTCAGGTTCAGATGCCAAATCATAGAGCATAGTTCAATCAGAGTGGCCGGGGTGGAGCAAATAGTCAGTAAGGAATACTGAAATCACCCAGGAAAAAGGGAAGTATAAGGACCCCCTCACCTTTTCCCTGCAATTTGCGGGTAACTGAATACCAGCGGATACAATACGACGCTTCCGGGGGATTCCTTCTCCTCCTCTGCTTGTTCCCAGTAAAAAATTAGCACCTTGCTGATATGGGAACAAAGATGGTGCTGCATGAAATTGGCGATATAGATAGCGTGCCAATCTACTTGAGAGAAAAGATGACGCTGATGAAAATACCCAGAGAGAAAGACCTATTCTGGGAATTGGAGAAGATCTCACAATTTAATTTAACCATAAATCTATCTATTAGAGGGTGGAAATCAACATGAAAACAACCTCAAAGTAATACAATAGCTTTATCCGATTAACAGCAAACTCAGTAACATATGGCTAAATGCATGGAACATATATAATTTGAGATATATATCTGCCTATTAGGGGGGGGGGGGTAAAGTGAAGTGACACCCTTTTTAAGAATGATATAAGTAAATATTTCTGAATTTGTTTTTAGGTTGTTTTCCAAATTTTGTAGGTTTCTTTTGAGTAGGCCTTTATAGAGTAATATCAATCTATTTGCAAAAAAAGTGATGTATAGCCAAGTGTATAGAGAATATATATAATTTGAGCTGTATATTTGTATATTATGGGGAGAAGGAATGTAATGTGAAGCCCTATTAGGAATGATATAAGTAAGTACTGTATTGACTCATATTGATCTTTTGCAGTAACAGGGATTTTCTAGGACTAATAAACATTTAATGGAGTTAATATGAAATTGTAAGGTACAACTAAGGCTTATCAAGATTCTTCCTCGTTGTTCAGAATAAGTCCAGATTTTTTATGAAGATTGTAATTTCAATATTCCAGGCCAATTTTACTACTGTTGTTTCTAATATTGCCACTTTGCAAGATTATATTTGTTCCTCCTTGGAATTTTTAGGAAATGATAGATGCATAAAATTGATTGCCAAATAACATTTTTCAGACACAAATGAAGACATGTTCTTCAGTAAATATATTCACCAATTTGCTCTTTAGACATCCATGTGGTATCAGCTCAGTGGTGTTCACTTGCTAAAACCATAGACAGCCCATCCATTGAAGGGAAACTTATCAACAAATTAGCTTTTGCAGACAACATTGTGAAAATAAATAGTACTGAACATCTCCTTCAAACAGACACAAACAAGCTGGTGTCAGCAGCCAAAGCATTCGGAATGGTCATCAACACAGTCAAAACGAAGGTCATGATGGTGTCTAGAGACTCCTGAATTAAAATCAAGTATTTTGCAGTAGGCATCAAGACATGGCTAATTGTAGAAAAAGCCAAGACAGATAGTCCGAGTAATTGAATGGCAAATCTGGGATAAGCTCTTTTTGGGATTATATAAAAATGATGTCATTTCATTTGTTGATAGATACAGCTAACAATTAAAGGAAAGTAAATAGAAAATGTAGAATCTTTGGTCTACTTTGGCACTCTTTTAACTTCTTATAATGATTGTTCAAAATTGATTAGGCATAGACTTGGCATGGCAACCAGCAGCTTGAAGAGCCCATTGTCAATCTGGAAAATTAAATCACTATCAAAATCACCGAAGGTCTGACTCTTTAACTCTCTCATAATCCCCATTGATGTGCATGCAATTGAAACTTGGTCAATCAAAGCTAATGATGAACACCAAGTCTCAACATTTGAAACAAAATGCTTCTGTTACATAGCAGGGATCACCTACATTAACTGAGTATCTAATGGAGACTTCTGTAAACTCTTCCACTATTCATGCACTACCATGGACCATATTAGAAGTCAGGAATTCCGCTGGCTTGGTCATATCCAATGAATGACATCAAGTCAACTCCCGAAAATCCCATTTGAGGGATAGGTACATGGCACACAACCTTGAGACCAACCCCACAAGAGATGATAGAATAACTTCAATGGCCAGAACCTCCTCCAACTCCTGCGTCTAGTACCAGACAGAACCAAATACCATTACCATATTCAACAAACTAGGGAGAAGAGAAAGAGCTACAGAGGCCAAATGGGATATAAGTCAATTGTATGTACCTTGCTCTCTGAACTCAAGGTTTTGTTATTTGAGCTGTCTCAAACACAAACATATTTAGGGGCATTCTTTAGCTTGGTAATTTACAAGGTACAGTTTATAAACTGTTCCCGGCTCTTAACAAAAAGCTATACCAGAAAGCACACAAGGAGATAAATGCTGGTGACCAGGACATTGAAGAGGATGTAATAGCTGATGCTTTTCACTACCAAACAGCTCTCTCCTATGTTACCTTGTCCATGTTTGAGGCCTGCTGCTTTTGAAGCTGGCTCTAGCAATAGGGTGAATATATGGTACAGAATATCCTATATCTTTTGTTTTTTAAATTTTTAGTTCTTTTAGAAAATATTCTGAAAATAAGAAAATAGTGGCAACTACTGAAGGGTTATACCATGATCAAAGTGTATAGAGATACAGGCTGTGAAAATACCCCCTCTTGCTGTGAATGGGTTCCCTGGAAAATCCACTCCCACCCTGCAGACAATCATCCCCAGAAATTTCCCTCACCCCACATATAAAATTGAGCAGCCAAAACAGACTTGTGAAAAAAATGAGTCAGCAAAGCAATCTGGGAATGTTCTATCTGTATTTGAAAATCCTATATAGAATGGATAGTGTAGCATATTCTATAGTAATGTCTATTTTTAAATTTTTATCTATTAATTGCCCTGTTTTTATGTTTATTATGTTTTTCTGTTACATTTACCGTTATTAAGAAAGAAAGATTTTATTTCTTTTATTTTGTGTTTATGGAGGAGGGGGTCCACTGTCATTGCAGGGTAATATAAAGACTAAAAAGACAATTATTCTAAAATCACTGTTGCAGTAGTAGGTGCAACTTAGTAAAGAGCAAACCATGACCATTAGCAACCAAGAATTTAAAAGCCTGCTTGAGAAAAAAACTGTCTAGTGAAGAAAAAATGCTATTTATAGCTGATTCAAGAATGACTACTATTATTTTGATGGATTTTTGTAGCAGATTGCTATTTTGAAAACACGTTCACAGGCATTTTGAACAAGCCCCTGAAACGCTTCAACATAGTGTCAGATTGAAATGAGAAGTAAACCTTTGGAATTGTTGATGAACCCCCCTCAAATTTTTGTTTCTACCTGATTTATATCCATGATATGTAATGAAATAAATACCACATATGAGACACACTAAGGTCTTTCATAAGTCACTGCTCCTGACTGCACATTGACATAAGCAATACAACCCTGACACTTGCGAAGTCTGTGCTAGAATGAACACTATAACTTGTTAGTTGTTTTTATTGTATTGTTTTTAGCTTGTGAAAATGATGAAATAGCTTGTTTGATTATATTGTATTTTTAAGCAGTATGTTCTCCACAAATTGATGTAATATATGTCGCTATGTTTTATTCATTCTCCTATTCTTTTATCTTTACAGGGTACCATGAAAGGGATTCTGGTTGATCAACTTTATGATCTGGATTGTAATCTCATTCTAGCCAATACATACCACTTGGGGATGAGGCCGGTATGTAAATGACATGACTTTTTCATAGTATAAATAAATATAAAATGTATAGCCTAATTGTAGAATTGAAATATGCAATAGTTTGGGAAATTTACATGTCATTTAAAAAAAAAAAACTTTTCTTGCTTTAATGTGACATACACAATTTTTATTTTTGATAAAACTATGCTTCCAATATTGGAAGGAAACCCACATCTGAATTATAACACAACTTGCCCCATGACCTAACTTAAAGTTCTTTGTGACAAAAAAGACAAATGTTTGTGACAACGTTTGGGGTTGAAATGACCTAAAAATGTGAGTGAAATCTGAATAAGACTTTTCTGGGATGTGTTCGCTGGGATAGTTATTGAGAGAATAAATTTCGACAGTAATCTAGGATAGAATAGGGTGTTGGGCCACAGGTACAGGATAAAGGTTTGGGGGAATAGGCAAGTACTGGTATTGGGAAAGAGTATCTCCCAGGGACCTTAGTTTGGAAGGCTTTGTCTCGGTAAAGGGATCACAACTGACCCAACAATTTATAAACAGAGTTGAAGGAACTGCCTATCATTGCTGACCTCCGAAAGGAACTCCTCCCCCTCAATCGTAGTCAAATGCCTCTAAAGGCTAATTGGACAAATCCCAAATTCCTTCCAAGGCTTTCCCAGTTTATTTATTTATTTGAAAACCCGTCATACAAAAGCAAGAAGAAAGAGCAGTAAAAGAAAACAAAGTAATAAAACAATAAAGACACAATTAAACACTTCGCAAAATACAAGACAAACAAATATACGAAAGAAACCAGCATAAAAAAAAGACTTATAAGTGAACAAGTATAATTTACATAATATGTGTGCGAAAAAAACTTCAACAACGGCAACATACTATATATGCTGCAGAACAATAACGTCTAAATAATATTACAAGAATTAGATTATTATTATCATTTAAATATATTGAAAAACCCGTCACAGTTAAAGACACAACAAAAGGGAGCATACGAAAAAGAAAAACACACCACATCACTGCTTAAATATGTGGGACCAATCATTTAAATTCCGATCAATTTTTTGAATTTCGCAATAGCGAGTGAATTTCTATACCACGGAGGCAGATGAAGCAAATACTTGGCAAAGTGAAAGAAAATGGATCGGATTTTACTCTTGTCAGTTTCAGTTTGGAGTTTCCAGAAGGGTGCAATGTAGAGGATATGGGGAAGGGCAACAGCATTATATAGACTTGCTAGAAGAGGTCGGTTGAATCGAAGTTTACAAGATACAATGGAAACGTAAGCTGCTGAGGTGTGTTGGATAGAAGAAGCAATGGGTAGACCTAGATACATAAGGTGATCTATAGGTTGAACAGAGCTGGATCGAAGCGTGATGGAAGGGGCTGAGGAATCTGTTTTCCAGTTAAAAAGGGCAATATCAGATTTGGAGGAGTTGAATTCAGGCCCAACTTTTTGATATTCCGCTTCAAGGATTCCAAAAATTTCGGTGATACGTTGAAGAGTCCGACTAAGGTTTAGGATGTCATCAGCATAGTATATCAAGGAAAGGTTTACCGAGGACAAAATCAGTGAAGGTGGGCACAAATGTTGTGCTCCCAGCACATAGTTTTTAAAAAGGTCGGGAGAGGTCCTTGACGGGCCCCTTTTTTGACTGGGATTAACCCCTAAGCTTTCTAAAAGCCAGAATATAATCTGTACTTTACTGAAAAAAATTCAAATGAATTTACTGAAAAAAGTCTTCATTATCAGTTTAAAATAAATATGTTGATACTTATTCCTTAAAATCTTAATTGATTTTTGATTTCTTAAAGTTTTAAAAATGAAAACATTTAAAAGAATTTTTTTCAGTAAAGTACAAATTATATTCTGGCTTTTAGAAAGCATAGGGATTTCAAACCCTACTCATATTAATTTCTGCTTGTTTTGAGTTTCACTCTGCTATTTATTTTAATTTCTGTTTGTTTTGGGTTTCATCTATTTATTGATACTGATTTGTGGTAGTTGTATTCTTGGTATATTATTTAATTTTATTTTTGCTCATTTTTTGTTTAATGGAATTCTTTACTTTTTTTGAAAAACTCATTTGGTGGAATTTTTTTTTTAAATTAATTTATGTTCATTTTTTTTTGACATAGTCTTTTTTAGGGAAAAAGACTGAGCCTCTTCTAAAGTTAAACAACCATCCGTTCCTTAAAAACCTTAAATACCCCCTGACCATACCTTACAACCCTTGCCCTTAATATTTGGGGTGTGTTTCAACCTCAAAAGCCTTGTTGTATGATATTTAGACTATTTTGAATAGAATGGCTATCTCAAAATTTCTATTAGATGCATTTCGGGACAATATACGTGTGTTTGGAGGGGGGATAGCTGCCCTCCGATCACTTTGACTCCTAAAAAGAGCACTAGAGCGTCTGATTACCAATCCAACGAGTCCCCTCTAAAGTTTATATGACTATGCTTTCTATAAAAACCTTAGAGGCCCCCAGGGCATAACTTAAAAACCCTTGCCCTGAGGGCTGGGGGGATTTGTTATTCTGAAAGACATAATTTCCAGACCTTTAAAACACGTTGAACAAAATTGCTATCTCGATTGGAAGTGTTTGGGGAAATCATGGGTGTAGGGGGGGGCATTTGCCATCTGATCACTTTCAGCCAATAAAAAAGGCACTAATCCCCTCAATTTCCAATCGAATGAGCCCTTTTTGATGCTTCTACGACAAAACTTTCTATACGAACCTTATATGCCCTTATATTAACCTCAAAGACATAATTTCCAGAACCTTATTTGCCTTATATTAACCTCAAAGACATAATCTCCAGACCTTTTAACTATGTTGAACAAAATGGCCATATAAAAATGTTGGTTGTAAATGTTTGGGGAAATGATGGGCGTGGAGGGGGGGGGGTAGTGGTGATTCTCCATCTAATTACTTTTGACTATTAAAAAGGGCAATAGCTCACCCAATTTCCAATTTAATGAGCCCTTTCTGAAGTTTTCACACAATGCTTTCTATAAAAACTTTATATGCCTCCAGGGATAACTTACAACCTTAGCCCGAGGGCAGGGGGGGGGGGTGTCAAATTCAAAGATATAATTTCCAGACCCTTCAACTACGTTCAATAAAATGGCTATATTAAAATGTTGATCGGAAATGTTTCGGAAAATGATTGGCGTGGGGGGCATTTGCCCTCCGATCGCTTTTGACAAATTTTTCAAAATTTTGCTTGAATGTGTTTGGAGAAATAGTGGGCGTGAGAGGGGGGTTAGTTGCCCTCCAATCACTTTTGACTATTAAAAGTCACTAGCCCTTTGAATTTCCAGTCGAATGAGCCCTTTTTGTAGTTTCTACCACTACACTTTCTATAGTAACCTTATATGCCCCCAGGGCATAACTTACAACCCTTGCCCCGAGGGTTGTGGGGGGGGGGTTGTCATCCTCAAAGACCTTTTGTATAGACCTTTAAACTACATTGAACAATATGGTTATATAAAAATTTTGATTGGATGTATTTGGAGAAATTGTGGGCGTGAGAAGGGGCTAGTTGCCCTTCAATCACTTTCGACTATTAAAACGGGCACTAGTCCTTTCAATTTCTAATTGAATGGGCCCTCTTTGAAGATTCTACAACAACGCTTTCTATAAAAAACTTTATATAAACCAAGGGCATATCTTACAACCCTTACCCTAAGGGCTGTGGGGGTTGTCATCCTCAAAGACATAATTTTCAGTACTTTCAAATACGCTGAAAAAATGGCTATCTCAAAAGTTTTGGATTGGATGTGTTTGGGGAAATGGGTGTGAGAGGGGGCTAGTTGCCCTTCAATCACTTTCGACTATTAAAAACGGCACTAGTCCTTTCAATTTCTAATTGAATGAGCCCGCTTTGAAGATTCTACAACAACGCTTTCTATAAAAAAAACTTTATATAAACCAAGGGCATATCTTACAACCCTTACCCTGAGGGCTGTGGGGGTTGTCATCCTCAAAGACATAATTTCCAGTACTTTCAACTACGCTGAAAAAATGGCTATCTCAAAAGTTTTGGATTGGATGTGTTTGGGGAAATGGTGGGCGTGAGAGGGGGGTTAGTTACCCTCCCAAAAATGAAGAAATATGATTGGACATCCTTAGGAAATATCAAAGGCTGTTATTGGCTGTCCAGTGGAAGTCAACCCTGGTGCTGACAGGGTGAGTGATGTCAATTAAAACGGGGCTTTACGGATTGTGACGTTATTATGTCACATAGTAATGCCAAAGGAAGCCTATAGGCACAGAAGAAAAAAGGCTGTTTATTTTTAAATAGATCCTGTATAGATAATTCTAATATATCTAAAAATGCATTGGTTTCCATAGATTTTTAATTTGATTATTATATCATTATTTATTTTAATCTTAAAAGAACAAAGTCGGCTTTACGGTTCATTGTGGACGTCGTTAGTTTTTTAGGTCAAATTGTAGTTTGAGTGATCATGCTTGCGATTCGAGTGATTTGAGTGATCTTTACTTGCGCTTGGAAAATAAAGCTTTATCTTTTTATATCCAATTATAACCGATTTTACAAAATGGGAAACGACTTGAGCAGGGCTCAAATTATAGCTACGAGATTTGGATTTATTTTAAAGTAATGATTTTGACTTGAATCTTGATTCAGATCCAAGGTTATCAATTGAACTATAAACCGGCAAACTATAAACCTGTTTTTGGACTTATTATTTCACTAACAAGAACTTAATTAATACAGTGACCTTCAGCAGTTATAAAAGTTCACAATTAAGACCGGTATATCTCTTTTTTTTACCGATGTGCTTCTTGATAGACTGATTAACTAAACAAGAGATGTTTACTATCGGAGATCTTGCCTAAGCAAAGTTTATTAACTACCCCCTTTGGCCAGTTTGAATACTTGGAAGAAATTCCACTAGAAATGGACTGAGTTATCTAGTATTCTGCTACAGTACTCATGATAAGCAGACAGTTAGTGAAAATTGCTTTGCTTCTTATGCAGAGAATATTAATGAAACAAAGAGATCGAAAACTAAAAGGGTAGGACAAGCATTCACAGAAGTAGCGACTTTCCCCAATATATACAAAGAGTTTGCAAGAACAGGGACGTCTGAAAATTCTTCTAGTTCGTCTATTTCTGGACTTTTTCAACAATTAGCTGCGACCCAGGAAGAAGTTACGATAACTAAGACTAAGCTAGTGGCAGATATTGAAAAATTTGTTGCAGAAAAAATAGCGCAAAACATCGGAACAGGGTCTTCTGATGCTGTACAGATAAATAGTCAAATTAATACTGCAGAAATTTATGATGCTATAGTGCTAGATTTAAATCCGAGGTTTGAGCGCATTGAAAACTTACTTAAAGGACTAAAGAGTCAAATTGAAGCACTAGAAAATCGTATTTTTACAATGGAGAACAAGCTTGATGATTTTGAGCAGGAAGCTATGCAAGACTGTCTGATATTCTCAGGAATAAGACAGACACCTGGCTCAGATCTTGATATGACTGTCCTAAACCTTGTTAAGTCAACTATGGGAGTTTCGACTATTACTAGGGAGCATTTTGTGTCGATTCAGCGTTTCAGACTTAACTCTACGGAAGATTCTCGAAATTTAGCCCGCAGAAATCCAGATCCTGTGGCCCCAGTTTTAGTGAAGTTGGTATCAAAAGAACTTGCGTACGAAGTGTTTAAAACTAAATCAAAATTAGCTGGATCCGGAATTTATGTTAGTGAATTTCTTACAAAACGTAGAAAGGCAATATTAGATAGTGCACGGGACAAGTTCGGTGTGAAAAATGTTTGGACAGACAAATTTCGCATTTTCGCGAAATTATCCAGCCAAAGCGCGCCGCGTCGGCTCTATAGCCTAGCTGATAATTACTGAATTTTTTATAGTTGATTTGAGGGGATGTTGTAAGGATAATGGGTGATATTTCTCACTTGCGTTTTCTAGAGAGTAATCTTTTTAGAGTGGGAGATGTTCTTTATGATGATTTACTTCCAGAAAGTATAAATGGTGATTTTTCCCCGCAAAGAGATAGTTGTTATGTGGATATGATTTCTTCAGGATTAGAGGTGAATGCAAGGTCATTTTGCCTTTGTCATTGGAATTGCCATGTAACTTCAACGTATTATGAAATTCTCCAGTTAATTCATAATCTGAATAGTATATATGATGTAATTGGCCTTTGTGAAACTTTTTTAACTTCTGAGCATGTTCTGTCGTTATATAGTTTTCCAGGATATAGGCTTATTGTAAGGAATAGACAGAGAATGGGACTTGGAGGTTTGGCATTTTGGGTTATGGACCATTTTGTTGCTAAAACAAGGCAAGACCTATCAGTTTGGATAGAAGGTAAGGTGGAATCTCTTACTCTTGAGCTGGAAGTTGGTGGAAAAAATATATTGATTACTGAGGTTTATAAGCCGCCGAGTACAGTTTGGAAGGAGATTGAAAATGGTTTTAGTAGTTTAATGGTTGCAGTAGAATTGAGTAATCTGGAGTGCATTTGCATGGGGGATTTTAATTTTGATCTTTTAAGTTTATACAGTCATAATTTGGATTTTTTAAACCTTTTCTCCAGCTACGATTTTTATCCATTAGTTGGGATTCCGACTCGTGTTACAGGACAGTCAGCTACACTTATTGACAATATTTTCGTGCGATCCCGGGTATTACATAGCTGTTATGCTGACGTTATAGTAAATGAGGTTTCCGATCACTTTCCTATAGTAGCAGTGACTTCGTATCAATATGCGATAAAGCAGAACAGGACAAAGGTTAAAAGAAGGCAACTAAAAAAAGAGAACCTACAGAAGTTTAGAGAGGAACTAAGTATCGTGTCATGGAAACCAGTTTATGAAGAATCTGAAAGTGCTTCTGTGGCATTCGATAAGTTCATGGACATATTGCAGCCAATATTTGAGAGAACTTGCCCAGTAAAGAGCATAAAGGTGAGGAAAAAGAAACCCCGAAAACCTTGGGTAACTATGGAGCTACTTGACTTAATTAGAAGGAGAAATACATTGTATTGGAGTTACTTAAATAGTAACCATAGTCAATATCTAACTTAATTTAAAAAAATCCGTAATAAATTAAATCGGCTATGGCGGTAATGAATCCGCTAATATTATGGAGAGAAATTTAAGTAAAACAAAGGCAATACTAAAACGACTTGGAATATTATAAATGAAATCGTAAATAAGAAGAAAGAGACTGAGATTCCTGCTAGTCTGATCTTTGATGGTAAATTTGTTGATGGAAATTATGAGGTGGCTAATTTGTTTAGTGAATATTTTTCTAAGATTGGTGAACCAATAAGTGAGAATCCATACGATGAAAATAATGAAATTAATGAGACGTTTAGTGATGAAGGGGGGGTTGAATTGGAAATGTCTGCAGATGAAACGAACGTTGAAGAAGTAAAACAGATAGCCTAATAGGATTGGTAAAATCAAGTTCTTCAGGGAATGATGGAATTAATCTGAAAACGTTCAAGCATGTTATGGTATATTTGTTGCCTTGTATGGTTTATTTGATTAACCTTTCTTTGAAGAAAGGTGAATTTCCTACTCGTCTGAAAGAGGCTAAAGTTATTCCGCTTCACACAGGGAGTTCAAAAACTGATCCGTCTAATTGGAGGCCGATTTCAATATTGCCCCTATTTGCTAAGCTGTAAGAAAAAGTGATGCATCGACGACTTTATAACCATCTGACTAACTACGGTTTTCTTAGTGATACCCAGTTTGGATTCAGGAAAAACCACTCTGCAATACATGCAGTCCAGCACCTAACAGATTTCATCAATGTTGCTCTCGAAAAAAGTGTACTGGTACTTACAGTATTTATAGACTTTAGAAAGGCTTTTGACACGGTGGTTCATAAAATTTTGTTAAATAGGCTAAGCCGCTTAGGGATCCAAGGGGTTATTCTGAAATGGTTTGAATCTTATCTTAACCAGCGTATTATTCGAGTCTCTATTAAAAATTCTATTTCAAAAACTTGTATCGTTAATTCTGGTGTGCCTCAGAGTTCAGTGCTTGGCCCACTTCTTTATCTAATTTACGTTGATACCATGCGTTTTTATATATCAGATGCACTTACAACGTCTTTTGCTGATGACACGATGTTTACGATTACAGCTACTTGTCTGAACCAGTTAATTGAGAAGACAAATAAGGCCCTCGCTGAATTGATAAGTTTTACAAATTCTAGTTATTTGGTAGTGAATATTTCAAAAACAAATTTCGTGACATTTTGTAGAAATGGAGTTTCATGTGTTTTAGATAATAAATTTGTTTTTAACGGTGAATTTTTAAAGCATGTAAATAGTGTTAAATATTTGGACTTTAGTTTTGATTTTAATTTAAATTGGAATTCACACTGCGATCTTGTGGCAGTTAAGATTTCAAGAGGGTTGGGTGTGACAAGAAGACTGAAGAATCAACTACCGTCCAATATTTTACTTTTACTTTATTATTCTATTGTTAGACCTTATTTATCATATGGTTGTATGCTATGGACTAGTAGTTTTATTTCAAGTTTTAGAAAGGTCCAGATTTTACAGAATAAAATAGTTCGTATTTTAGGTAATTATATTTAGTTTGAAAATAGCACGTTGAATTGCTTTACAAGTTTGAAAATTTTAAATATTTATCAGTTACGGGATTACCAGTTAGCAATTTTTATTTATCAATGTTTGAATAAGTGTTCACCGGAGGTATTTTGGTAAATTTTTAAAGCTAACTCATCATATCACTGTTATGAGACTAGAAATGCGAATGACCTTGCATCTGAGCTCTGGAATGCTCAACTTACTGCGTTCCTACCTCGTTTTGCGGGACCGGGGGTGTGGAATTCCCTCCCGGATGCTATTAGACAAGTTGATAATGTAAGCCAGCTCAAGAGTAGATTGAAGCGTTACCTTTTGGGTTATAATCTGAATGATTAGATTTTTGAATTTGATTAATGTTTGGTATGAAAATTGTTTCGACAGATAATGGTCGCATTTTTGCGAAATTACCCAGCCAAAGCGCACGGAGTCGGCTCTATAGCCTAGCTGATACTTATTGATTTTGTCATAGTTGATTTAGTTAGATGTATCTCATTTTTTTTTTTTTTTTTTTTTTTTTTTTTTTTTTTTTGTGTGTTTTTTTTAAGGTTGATATGTGATATTTCTCACTTGCGATTTCTAGAGTGTAATCCTTTTAGAGTAGGATATGTTCTTTATGTTGATTTAGTTCAAGTGCTGATTTTTCCCCGTAAAGAGATAGTTTTTATGTGGATGTAGAGCTTTATAATAATGGATTTGCAGCCATCGTAAACAAACCTTCGGGTTTTTGTAGATGGCCGCTGTAAATTTGTTTGTATTTTTTTATGTTAAATAAATTAATTTGAATTTGAAAAAAACAAAAAAATAAAGTTTATTTTTGAAAGTCTGTGAACAATTTATTAAGCAGATTCCTTAGTTAATTGATTTTGAGTAAAAAAAATAAGTATATTTTAGAACAAATAAGGTCAAGAGTAGGAAAATCCTCAAATATTCCGCAAAAAAAAAAAAAAAAAAAAAATTTAGATTGTTCTCATTTGTCTTTCTCCGGCCGTGAAACTACTGAATTTCACGGTACAAATCTAATTCTTTAAGAAGCTCTTGGTTGCTAAATTTTCAGAATTTAGTTTTTTTCAGGACTCCAAAAATGTAGGAAAGTACCACAAGTCTGTTTATTTGAAACATTTTTTCCAACTTCAACTGAAGTCTCGACTTCGTCCTTCAATTTCATCAGAAAAGTATTTTTTTTTAGTTAAAATTAGTTTTTGAAATATATTTTTATTATTCTTAAATATGCTTTGTTTGTTTTTAGGTTTCCAAAATCTACACAATAAACCTTAGAAAAAATATTTGTCTAAGGGTGAAGAATCTAAAGAAATAAAAATGAGCTTTTGTTAAAATAGAACATTAAATATAGATTTTACTTCACGTATACATTAAACTTTCTGACAATAGAATGTCCAATTTTTTGATATGAAAGAGTCCGAGACGTATATTATCATTGGCATCTTTGAGGAGTTCTAAATACAATTTTTTAATTATTTGTAAATATTTTACTCTATCAAATGTATATAGATTTTACAGAGATGAAGAGTATTAAATGAATTTTTGACGCATAGTTAAAACAATTTACAGAAGCTTGTGTTGCCATTCTTGCAGTTTTTCTGATGCAATACTGTAAATATTTTTGAACTGATAACAAAGTGCAATTTCGTTATTTTTGGTTTATAACAAAACCATTGAATAATTCATGCACACCCTGATAGGGTGAGAGAATTAACATAGTCACTGCGAAAACTGGGGCACTGGGACATCATAGGAGCGTCGAAATCCATGGTGTTGTGCAACCTGCGGATTCTGCTAGTTAGTGGACGGCTTATAGAACTTGCTAAGGTGGATGGGAGGTAAAGTATACAAGAGAGGGGATTGTAAATACCTGGTGAAGGGTTTTCGACCTGGGAAACTATTTTGGTAATCTTTTTAAGTATCCCAATCAAGAGATATCATCACAAAGTGCTATTTTTAGCGCCATATGGGAATTACAAAGAGCGTTGTCCAGGTGAATTTATACACAATGCGTAGAAACGATAAGTAGTTTTTCTATGAAACATGAAACACATTTTTGCGATTTCGAAGTAGCTTTCTAGCCTTGGCAGAAAAAAGGAGACATGTTGGTGAAGGGAGGGGGGGTTGTAATACTTCTATATGAGGCTTTCGACCATGGTGAATCAAATGGTACAGTTTTCTTTTTGATACTTGACGATTTTTGAGGGGTTTCAACCTTTTCTTATAAATTTCCGTAGATTTCTTTTTGCAATGATGGTTGTAGCTGCTTCCGAGCACAGTTACTACCCTCACTCAGACAATCTATCTTACTTTGTATAGTCGGTACGGAAACATGGTACGGTTGGAGTGTCTACAAGAGCAAACTGCCGCAATAAGCGCATAAAGAATAGTTATGTAAGACGCATCAGAACTACCTTTGGAACGGTATCCCAAGGTAGGCTATTGCAGAAAACTTACCTGCTGATTCTTTTAAAAGAATTTCAACAGAAAAAAAAACATAGTGAAAATACACAGGTAATTTGTTGAATAGATGCATATAAGGTCCTAAATTTTTAGCAGCCTTTTGTGTTGAAAATTATCATTAAAAAAAGTTCTCAACCAGGGGTTATTGAGATTTTGGTCCATTACTAGTTTTCATGTGCGTTTTCATTGAACCTGTCTTTTCTTATTAAAAATTCAAAATACTACTTTATATAGTATAATCGCTAATTGCCCCAAACATGTTTTCGACCTCGCAAAATTAGTAAGCAAGTAGCTGAAGACAAAATTTCTCCATAGTGCTTTTATAGTTAGAGTTTGTCGGGGGTCTGATCATCAATATAAAGTAGGCTCAGCTTTTTCTCACAAAAGGGGACCCAGTTGAAACAGCCGGGGCCTTGTTTTTGGGGAGAGAAGGAAGGCAAAGGTACATATTTTGTGTTTTGGGGATAGGGTTATGATTTTCTTTTCTTTTTGTGTCGTCCTTATGACAGGCTCTTTGGCTGGCACATTTTATGATAAATGTTTTTATTCTGGATAAGTTTCTATCAGTTATTCTTCATGTGAAAATAAATGTCAGTTTTGTTTCATGTAACACTGAACCATGTTTTAGGGAGCAGAGCTGTTGCAAAAATGTGGAGGTCTTCATAATTTCATGGGTTGGTCAAAAGCTTTGTTAACAGATTCGGGAGGTTTTCAAATGGTATCTCTGGTTGAACTATCAGAAGTATGTGAAGACGGCGTCAAATTCCGGTCACCATATGATGGAAAAGAAATAATGTTATCACCTGAAAAGTCGATTGAAATCCAGAACGCAATTGGAGCCGATATTATGATGCAATTAGACGATGTAGTTTCATCGACTGTGACAGGACCTCGTGTAGAGGAAGCTATGCACAGGTAATAGGTTCTAATTTAGTGTACATGGTCAGGGTTTCAATATGTTTGGGAGGACTTCATCAAAAGCTGAATGTATAGTTAAGAATTCCGAGTATTTTTGGTTTAAATTTCAGCAATGTAAAATACTACGTAAGCGGGGTATTTCTTCTTTTTATCTATGGCAATACTGTTTTTATTGCACTCAGAAATCTTGCAATATTGTTTTAAAAACTTGATATTAGTTCCAGGTGTTACGATTAAGAGAAAACTGCTTTTCTCTTGTAAGTAATACCTGAGAATGTATTTTTCCAAAATAATATGTTGTTATGATTCAAAATTCAAGCGTATCAGTGAGATAGAATCTCCAATACCCTCTAGCACCCCATAGTTTCATGATAAGCTTATTGCTTCTGCTATTAAGCTTAACTAAATGCAACCCTTGTTTCCTAATTCCGTGACAGCAATTTCAAATCACCAAGTTTAACTTCTATTTGGTGTCTGTTGAGAGATAACATGTTTGGTATTCGCGGTATTGATTATTTTTTAGATTTGATTTTGCCAAACACCCGTTTTTCAAACAGTTCGTGGTACTGACCTGTAAGTAAGGAGCGACCCGGCTCAATAGTAACCGAAACTCTAAACAATGGAATTTTGATACCAATAGATATGTTAAAAGAATTAAATTTTCATGCTGATTTCAAATATGTAAGTTTCATTAAGTTTATTTCTACCAATCAGAAGTTGCGAGCCTGAGAATATTTGCCTTATTTTCGAAAAAAAGGAGAAACAACCCCTAAAAGTCATAGAACTTTAATGAAAATCACACCATGGGATTCAGCGTATCAGAGAACCCTACTGTACAAGTTTCAAGCTACTTTATGCAAAAATGTGGAATTTTGTATTTTTTGCCACAAGAAATATCACAGATAGGTATTTATTTTTTTTTTTTTTTTTCCAGGGGTGATCGTATCGACCCAGTAGTCCTATAATATCATGAGAGGCCTCATTCGATCGAAAATCAAAAGTTCTACTGCCCTTTTTAAGTGACCAAAAACATTGGAGAGCAACTTGGCCCCCTCCCACGCTCATTTTTTTTTACCGAAGTCACCCAATTAAAATTTTGAGATAGTCATTTTGTTCAACATAGTCGAAAATCTAATAACTATGTCTTTGAGGACGATTTCGTCCCCCACAGTTCCCGGGGGAAGGGCAATTAGTTATGAACTTTGCCTATTGTTTAAATATAGTATTGGTTATTGGAAAGTATACAGTCGTTTTCAGGAGGGATTTTTTTCTGGGGGGGGGGCTGGAGAAGGGGGTTACGTGGGAGAATCTTTCCGTGGAGGATGTTTCCTTGGAGTAAGAGACATTTCTATGAAGGGGGCGCCGGATTTCCCAACATTACTTAAAAAACGATCAGAAATTAAATTAAAAAAAAACAAAACAAGTTTTTTCAACTGAAAGTAAGAAGCAAAATTAAAACTTAAAACGAACAGAAATTATTGCATACATGAAGGGGGTTTGCCCCCAAGTCAATACCTCGCTATTTACGCTACATTTTTTTTTAGTACTTTCAAAAGAGCTATCTATTCTAACTAAACGGCCTTTGTGATTCAGGGGTTTGTGATTAGACAAAATTTGAACTTTAGTGTAAAGAGCGAGGTATTGACTAAGGGGCGAACTCCCTAATATACGTAATGAAAACATACGAATATAAAAGTCCGTTACATAAGTTACGTCAGAACAAAATTCCGAGAAAGCCATTTAGCCAAAAAAAAAGAAAATTAATATGGAAATTTCATTTTAATTATTCATGTACAGTGAGCCAAAATCAAAGCTGCATTAAATTCAAAAACGTTCAGAAATTAAAATAAAGTAAGTTTTTTTAACTGAAAGTAAGGACCACCATTAAAACTTAAAACGAACAGAAATTATTCTGTATATGAAAGGGGGTGTCCCCTCCTCAACGCCTCGCTTTTTGCGCTAAAGTTTGACTCTGTCACACAACTTAATTTTTTAAACAATAAAAAACTTTAGCGTAAAGAGCGCGGCGTTGAAGAGGGGACAGCCCCTTTCATAGACGGAATAATTTCTGTTTGTTTTAAGTTTTAATGTTGCTCCTTACTTTCAGTTAAAAAAACTTGTTATTTTTAAATTTTAATTTAAGATTCCTATATTTTTGGACTTTTGCTTCTTGTAGTTTCTTTTTTCAAAGATAGTAGTTAAGGGAAATCCGACGTCGGTGACGTTTTTATTGGTGGTCCAAAGAAGGGTGACAAATCCCAATCCCCAGATTTCCTGGTGTACTTCAATAGTCTTCACCCTTAATCACAAGATATCCTATATTCCAATTTTAAACTTTTTGGCCCTTTTTCAAGGCACTTTGGCTTTTCTTCCAATTTCATGGCGCTCACATTTCGTAAAAAATCGTTTTTTAGCATCTTGAAAACGACCATGAATCCTATTTCCCAGGATGCTTGGCTCTAATATGTGAACTGGCACCATTATGATTCAAAACCGTCTTCTTGCACTAGAATTTCATCTTGTCCGAAAGCGCCGTTATATGGGTATAGAATGTGTTTCTCTTGCCTCAATTTGATTCAAGGTGGCAACTGTGAGATTATCAAGCTGTTCTTGCTTTGTGGCTTCTCGATTTTTCTATTGTTGGTTTGAGCTTCTTGTAAATATATTGTTGGTTCTTCTAATTTACCGTGAAGAGCTGTATTGATTTCTTTTAAAGCTATTGAACTGAAGGCTTTGTCAACCGATTCATTTTCGAAGAGCAACAAGGGGTTTCTCAATCCTTGTGCTACCGGCTTTGTTGGAAATTCGACAGAATTTATTCATTTGTAAAATTACATGGGTTGAATGTTCAGTGGTAAATTTAAAACTGAATTGGATTTTTAATAAAAGTGAAGCATGTATGTCTCTGTTAGGCTCTTGGGATTATGACAGTTACTAATAAAAAGAAGAAGTGTCACAATTTATTGTTTAAGAGTAAGAGAGGTGTATATACGTTACTTACTGTCTTGGAAGTATAAAATATCATTACTTAAAACATAGCTGAAAGCAAGGCCGTACCCAGGATTTTTTTTCGGAGGGGGTTTTACTCAAAGATTTTTTTTCAGGGGGGGGGGTTAACACAAAAAAACCTCAAAAAACGGATACAAAATTTGTCTGTATCCATTTTTGTTACGTTTTTATGAGTCCAAAAAATATTTTGGGAGGGTCCAAACCCCCTTAACCCACCCTCTGGGTACGCCCTTGGCTGAAAGAAAAAATTGTGAATAGTTTAGTTGGCCAAATCTAAAAATTAATGGGCTTAAAAGCGAAATTTGAACGAAAAGAATAGTCTCGTCAGAAAAAATAAAATTGAAAAAGCATATTAGATTGTAGCAGGGATGTGCGCAATATCTATCCCTTTTGCTGCTAGTTGTAGATGTCATTAAATATTAAAATACAATCAGAATCAGAAGAAAGATATCGTAAAGATGTAAATGTAAAATTTATAGGAGCTGATTAGATAGTAGCAAAGATGTGCGCAAATATATCGTCTTTGTTGCTACTTTTAACTTTCATTGATATTTGTTTATAATCAGAACTAAAACTAAATTAAAATTAGGCTCGAAAGAAAATATAAAGTTTAAAAGACTAATAAGATTGTAGCTGGGGTGTGCACCGATCTCTCGTGCTTGTTGCTACAATTAGCTTTTATTGCTTTTTAAACAAAATCGGACTTGAAAGAAAAATAAAAATAAAATAGAATAAATCACAAAATATCATACTAAGTGAATAAAAGAAGCCGAAGAGGGAAGAGGGTGATTTGTAGGGAAAACCTCCAATTCCTAACCTTTGAAGCATAAAATAGTCTTTTTTTACGGGAGCACCACGGAAGCTTGATATGTCCTTTCTACCACCTTTTTCAAAAAGATTACAGTAGCCTCCAAACCTAAAATAGCAAAAATGCAAATTATGGTGAATCTTCCAAGATTTTTATTTGAGTTCTTGGATAATTTCGTGTAAAACAAGCTTAGCATGTCTTTGGGGCAGTTTAAAAATTAACTCTCAAGCTCGACTTGTTAGAATTACTTTAAATTACTGTGAAAAACAATGTATCTGGAATAGTTAAGAAAAACTTATTGCATTTTTTTCTTATGCTGGCCAATGGTATACATAGCAAAAGTACCGATCTCCTGATCCATTGCCCTGGGCTGAGAGTGCAATGCTTAGCTGTTCGCAAATTATTCGACGTTTGTGTTCGGAAAACACATATGTTTATTTTGTAAGGACATAAGTTCTCTGTAGAAATCTATAAGTATTATATGGAAAACATTTTATTAATAGGAATGTTTTACAAAGTGCTAGAAGAATGAAAGCTTGCTTTGGTCTGCTATATGCTCTAGGAATGTTTTGTTATAATCATTCTTAAAATATATATTGTCAAAAATAGAGTAAAAGCAAAAAAAAAAATAAAATGACCCCAAAGCCTTTTTAGGCGAAATGGTTTCTTGTTAATTATGTTAGGGTTCATAGTAGCATGAATTATGATAATATAAAATAAACATCTATTGGGATCCTGGCCCTAATTATCAGGTAAATGTCCTTTTCATAACTTAATATTATTTCCTTTGGTTGAGAGTACCTAGTGTCTCTGAAGATTCTGTAATTCCTTAGTATATGAAATATCCACGTCACTGGATGAGTTATTTAGGGAATCAAACGGCTCTAATAAGACATCCGGGGATGAGCTCAGCGCAGAGGCTACATTTTTTAATATGCTCTTTTTTAGTTAGTTAGTTCGTTTTTGTACGTTCGAGATTTAATAGTAAGTTTCCAACTGTTTACCACGCCTATAATTTTCTACTAGCCTGATCCTGAATTTAGAAGGTTTTGATATGATATTTTGCCTTAGGAGAATTCATCCCTGTCTTGACGACGGTATCTTCTGATATAAGATATCCCCATTTTTTTAAATATAGATGAAATATACCAATTTTGTTGTTTCTGTGGGTTACACCCCCCCCCCCCAGCCTATTATCGAGTGTGTTGACCTGAAGTTGCGTTTGAGTAACTGAGTATCAAGGGGACTCCTGAGGAGAGGTTTCCTCCTCTGTGGAAAGTTTTTCTGTTAGTTATGAGGATATAACCATAAAAGGCGTAATATTTTGTTTTGCATAGGGTGTGAGTGTAAGCCTTAGTATTTAAAGAGGTCCCCTCTTTTAGCCCCACAACACCGTAAAAAATAAAGGATTTCACATTAAATTAAAAGGATGGGTTCGGGGATTTGAGGGGGGAGGAGTATAGCTTACAAATTCGTCTTGAAAATTGTTGAAAAATAGAGCTTATTGAACTATTAAGCATTTACTTGAAGAAATATTTTTAAGAAGTCGCCTCCAAGTCTTCAATGTGAAAAATGCAAGTTTTAGTGAATCTTCCAAGTTTTTCCATAACATAACATTCCATAACATAACAAGTTCTTCCATAACATCGCATATATAGCAGTGAATTTGTATGTTTTTTTTGGGGGGGGGGAAATATGCAAGGCTTCTTATTAGCATGAATTATAATAAAAAATGCCAATAAAGAAAAATAATGAAAATAAAAATTTCACATTAAATGAAAAACGGGGAGATGAGGGGTGAGGGGATGTATAGAAAGTGAATTCACCCTAAAAATTGTTAAAAATTAAGTTTATTGAACTATTGAGCCTTTACTTGAAGAAATATTTTTTAAATAGTAGCCTTCAAGCCTCCAATTTAAGAATACAAATTTTTGTGAATCATCCAAGATTGATATAAGTTCTTTTGTATTTTCGTATTAATATCTCTGTGAATTTGTGTGTTGCGGGAGATTAAAAAAGCCTCTAATATCGAGTTGTTATTATTACTTTAAACTAAACTTGAAAGAAATGTCTCAGAAAAATTTCAGAAAGAAACATATGTTTATCTCGTAATGATAAAAATTGCTAGTGGAAATCTAAAAATTTGCCACGGAGAATGTTCCTTAAATAGGAATGTTTAGCAAAGAATTAGAAGGGTGAAAGTCTGTTTAGGGCTTTTGTGTGCTCTTGGAATGCTTAAGATTTAAAATATGATTAGTATTTATGAGGATTTATAAGGATTTGACTAATGATTATTATTTAAAACTAGAGTCCAAACAAAAATGAAAAAATTCAGTCCTTTTTTAGATGGACGGCTTTTGTTAAGTATGCCAGGCTTCTTATTAGCATGTTAAAGGTAAAAAGGGTAAAGAAGACGGCATATAACTTTACATTCCCTACCTGCGGTGCTGATCTCCCTTTCGTGGCCTTTTAGCTAGAAATTGCAATGTTGGGTCAAGGGCCAGCCATGCTGTGCTTCCGCAGACCTTTCCTGTTTACATTCCCCAGATTTCTCCAGGTAATCATTTAGAACTGGGTTGACGCTGGCCGAGCTTAGAGAGTCATTTAACTCTAGTGTGCTAGACTTGACATTTAAGTGTAGAGATTTAATTTCACACTAATTGAATGAAAAAGTGGGGTTTTTGAGGGGTAGAGAATAGATATATAGATAAGTGTGTTAATACCAAAAATACGGCCATGAACACAAAAAGAGCCCAAATATAATAAACTTACATCAGCGATCATCATAAAAAGCTCAAATATAATGAACTTCCATCATCCATCATCAACAAACACATAAATGAAACATACACTGAAAAACAAGTTTTCTTTTCGTTCGACTGAAATCAAGGGACAGCAATACAACTTAGAACTAACAGACATTAATTCATATATGTGGGAGAGAGGTGCTGCCCCTTCGTCGGCCCTCTCTCGTTACGCTAAAATTTGACCTTTTGTCATAATTAATAAAAAAAAACTTTTTCCACAAAATAAGTTTTTCACAGACAAGTAAAGAACTCCATTAAACCAAAAATGAGGAAAAAAAAATCAAATAATCTACCAAGCCTGAAACTAGCACAAATCAGCATCGATAAATAAATGAAACCCAAAACGAACAGAAATTACAACAAATAACGGAGTCCAACTCAAAACGACCAAAAATTAACCTGAGTAGGGCTCAAAACCCCCATGCCTTCCGAAGACCAGAACAAAAATCGCACTATATTGAAAAAATATAAATGTTCTTACTTTTATAACTTTCACCAATTAAATAATTTTAAGATTTTTATTAATAAATGTCAGTAAATGTATATTAAACCGACAATGCACATTCAGTTGTATTTTTTTCAGTGAAGTGCAAATTATGTAATTTTGTTTATGCAAATTATGCCCCGGGGCATAACTTTACAACCCTTGCCCTGAGGGCTGTGGGGGGAGTGTCCTCCTGAAAATATAATTTCTATCTTGAAATCAACTACGTTGAACAAAATGGCCATCTCAAAATATTGATTGGATGTGTTTGGGGAAATAGTGGGTGTGGAAGGGGTGCTAGCTGCCTTCCAATCACTTTCAAATATTAAAAAGGGCACTAGCCATTCCAATACTCAATCGAATGAGCCCTTTTCGAAGTTTCTAAGACAACTCTTTCGACACGAAGTGCCCTGGCATGGAAAAAAAATTATTCGATACGAAGTCCCCCAAAAATTTTTGGGGGAATGGTGGGCTTGAGAGGGGGGTTAGTTGCCCCCAAATGACTTTCGACTATTAAAAAGGGCACTAGCCCTTTTAATTTCCAATCGAATGAGCCCTTTTTCAAGTTTCTACTACAGCTCTTTCTATAAAAACTTTATATACATCCAGGGCATAACTTACAACCCTTGCCCCGAAGACTGTGGGGGGAGTGTCCATCTCAAAGATATAATTTCCGGAACTTTCAACTCAAAATTTTGACTGGATGTGTTTAGAGAAATGGTGGTCGTGGAAGGGGGGTTAGTTGCCCTCCAATCAGTGTCGACTATTAAAAAGGGCACTAGCCATTTCAATTTCCAATCGAATGAGCCCTTTTTGAAGTTTCTACGACGAAGTTTCTATAACAATCTTATATGCTCTCAGGGCATAACTTACAACCCATGCCCTGAGGGTTGTGTGTGTGTGTGTGGGGGGGGGGGTTGTTATCCTCAAAGACCTAATTTCCAGAACTTTGAACCGCGTTGAACAAAATGGCTATCTCAAAATTTTGATTGGATGTGTTTGGGGATAAGGTGGGCGTGAGAGGGGGGTTAGTTGCCCTTCAATCACTTTCGACTATTAAAAAGGGCACTAGCCCTTGGAATTTTCAATAGAATGAGCCTTTTTTGAAGTTTCTACAACAACGCTCTCTATAAAAAAAACCTTATATGCCCCCGGGGCATAACTTACAACCCTTGCCCTGAGGGCTGTGGGGGAGTGTCCTCCTCAAAAATATAATTTTTATCTGGAAATCACCTACGCGATCTCAAAATTTAATTGGATGCGTTTGGAGAAATGGTGGGCGTGGAAGGGGTGTTAGTTACTTTCCAATCACTTTCGACTATTAAAAAGGGCACAAGCCACTTCAATTTCCAATCGAATGATCCCTTTTTGAAGTGTCTACGACAACTCCTTCGATACGAAGTGCCTTGGTCTAAAGAAATAATACATTGTGCCAACATCGTCTTTACTTAGGCAGCGCGATTATGCTGCCTATGATTCTTTAAGAAAGACGGCTTAAACACAAAAGCCGTTGAATTTTAAAGAAATGTTTAGCGAGAAGTTTAAGACAGCCCCCCCCTCAATTTTTTCTGACTATCGGCTGAAAAATTGCGTTTAAAAAAAATTAATTTGAACTCAACACTTTAGTAACAAAAGAGAAATGCAATGCGATTCCTCATCCAATACTCTTTGTAAATTATATTAATCACTGCCGCTTGTTTATAAAAGAACGATAGATAAGAATTATATTTGAGGTGACGTTACTTTGGCTCGTATTTCCACCCGCTTAAGAATTAACTTGGAATTAGACCCCTCATTTTAAAGTTCTTCATTTTATTTTCTTAAACCTGATATAAATTAAAAATTACTTAAGCTTTGCTCGTTTTATTTAGCAAAGTTTCCAGATACCTTGCTATTCTACAAATAAACTAAGGCGACTTACTATTTAAGACACCTGGAAGCATCCACTCATTTTTTCTAAATATCCCTTCTCTTATCGTAGAGAGCCCCTGGCACTGGCTCTAGCAATGCATTAAATTTTCCTCTTTAACTCTGCAAAACCGGGCAAGTATATCTGTCTTCATTGGGATATCTTTCTTTAGCATATCTTTTAAATCTTGCTTTAATTGGCAGGCAGTTAGCCCTGAGTTGCATCCACAATATCAAATATCTAGCTGGTAAATTCAGCTTAAGGTAGAAATCCTGCCCATAAACCATCCTTAAACAAACTTTAATATATCTGATTTTATATATCTCCTCACTCCATTTTTGGATCATTTGATTATCTAGTACTATCATAATCTCATTTTCCCAATTTGTATTTATATCCATTGGTCCTCTACCTGCATTCCAAATAAAAGAAAATCCTGTTTTGTCTAAAATGTCTTTTGTTTTTAGTGGCCATGATCTTTTTTTCCCCTGCGAGAGTAAATCCTCATAAGCTGCCTTAAGTAACCTGTCACTTGGTAACTGGACGACTCTCAACCAAAATGTAATCATTGAGTCTAGTCTGTAATTTTTTAGTGGCCATGTGCTTAGATCTCCATTTAAAAACTGAGAATGAGTTGTTTTCTGCAGCCCAAACAATCTCTTAAAGTACCCTAATTGAATACTCTCTAGCTGAGCCGCTTTCTCATGTCCCCAAATCTGTGCTTCGTAATGTAGAATGGGCATTATTCATAGGCAGCGCATTAGCGCTGCCTAAGTAAAGAACGATACTGGCACAATGTATTATTATTTTTTTGTATTCTTTTTTTTTCATACAGTTGGGCTCAAAACCCCGATGCCTTCCCAAAGCCAGAACAAAATTTGCACTTTACTGAAAAAAAATATAAATGTTTTTACTTTTATAACTTTAATAAATCAAATAATATTAAAATTTTGATTACTAAATATCAGTATATGTATATTAAACTGACAATGCACATTCATTTGTATTTTTTCAGTAAAGTGCAAATTTTGTTCTGGCCTTGGGAAGGCATAGGGGTTTGAGCCCAACTTATGTTAACATAATGATCTTGATTTTGACTTGATTGACTTGTTTTTACTTTTTTAACTTTAATAAATCAAATAATATTATCATTTTGATTACTAAATATCAGTATGTGTATATTAAACTGACAATGCCCATTTATATGTATATTGTATTAGTAAAGTGCAAATTATGTTATGACCTTGGGAAGACATATGGGTTGTGAGCCATACTTATTTTAATTTCTGCTCGTTTTGAGTTTGACTCGTTTATTTATTGTAATTTTTGTTCGTTTTGGGTTTCATTTATTTATCGATGCTGATTTGTGGTAGTTTCACGCTTGGTAGATTATATGATTTTATTTATGCTCATTTTTTGTTTAATGGAGTTCTTTATTTTTCTTTGAAAAACTTATTTTGTGGAAATTTTTTTTTTAATTAATCTTGATAAAACGACCCTTTTATGTAACGACAAGTTTTTATTCCCATTACATTATTCCGGAAAATTGAAAACATTGCTGCTCTTCCCCGGTTTAACGTTTCCTTTATATGTGAATTCCATCTTCCATTACTTTGAAAAATATATCCAAGATACTTAATTTTATCCACAACTTGTATCACCTCCCCCTCAAACCAAAATTTACTTTCACATTTTTCATTCCTCTTGTTAAATATAACCAGTTTTGATTTCTGAACATTTACCTGAAGGCACTTCATCTTTAGATAATCATCTCTTAAATCCAAAAGCCTCTGTAAATCGTGTATCGAATTCGCCACTAGAGCAGTGTCATCCGCAAACAACAACACTGAGAAATTTCTATTACCTAATCTCACTGTTGAAGCCCATTTTTTGCTAAAAATCCAATAAAAAGACCAAAAAGTCGATGTGACAAGGCGCTTCCCTGCTTTATTCCTTTTTTAACTTTAGAAGGTCTTGAAAGACCCGACCCACGTACTCTTAATATTGCACTAGTTTCAAAATGCATATTTACAACCAAATGAATGAAAGAGGAAGGTAGCCCCACATCCTCTAGGCTTTTTTTTTAAGCAGAACTATTAACATGAACAAACGCTTTTTAAGTCCAAAAATGCAACTTATAACTTATTTTTTCCTGATCCATGCTTTTAAATTAATCCACTTAAAATAAACACTCTATCCGTAGTACTATAACGTTTTCTAAAACCTCCTTGTTTTTCATTCATAACTCCAAAACCCTCTAGCCAATCATTTAACCGGCTGTCTAAAATTTGTTCTAAGATTTTGCTAAATATAGGAACTAAGGCTATCAGTCTATAACTTTCATGATCCTTAGGACTCCCCCCTTTAAATATAGGTACCATTATCGATGTCCTCCATGTAGAAGGCCATACTCCATTAGTAATAATTCTATTAAATACGTAAACCATTACTATATGAGCTATTCTGAGGAGCTATATATCTTTTGCCCTTTATAAGAGGAATTCGAACCCATACAATGTTTTCTGAATTGCCAGGAATACGTAAATAGTTTTGTAAACAGCCTTGCCTAATAAGCACTAAAATACCACCGTAATATCTCATATTTCCAGCCGCTTTTCTAGTAACTTTTTCTACTGAGTAACCTCTGAAAGGTGGCACTGAATCTTCACTGTGCCACGTCTCGATTAAAGCAATCACATTCACATCATATAAATCTTGTAATATATGGTCTACCTGATTTTTTTACCCCTTGGATATTCCATGTAACTATACGCAAAGGGTGGGTATGACCGTAGTGTCCCTATTCACTTGGCAATAAAACATCATGTACTGGTAGGACATACGGCGAGACGGGATCTTTTCTATGTGGGAACGAAAGCCGATAGTAATCACTAGTATATGCAGCAGTAAGGCCATTTGATGAACCTGTATAGTTAACTTCTCTTCTCACAACATTACGAATGTCACCACGGTTCTTGTCTTCTGGACTAATGATTTTAGTTACTTTTCTAACTCGTTTTTAATTTTTATTCGTAGCTTTAGGAGATTTTCTACTTTTTTCAATAGACCTTGATGCGGTTTTGGAGCATTGAGGTGAAGAATCTTTTATATTCAGCTCCACCACCGTTTCGGTATCGCTCTCAAAATTTTCTGATACCGCTTCACAAGTCTCGAAAAAGTCCATTTTTTAGCCACTGATTCAACCGTATTATTTCCTTTCGCTAACATTTCTCTATTCTGCCAGTTTGGCTTAACGTTTTCCCTGATGGATACTACCTCTTTCATGCACTTGGAGGAGAAGTCGAAAATAAACATATTGCCGTCTATAAACAATTTTTCTCCCCTCAGCCTTGCTTGGTGGCGCTTGAAAGGGCATCATTTAAGACTAATTTCAAATGCTTGCGCCCTTCTCTTTGCCTTTGGGTGTAATTTGGGGCTGCCGATATCCCACTTCTCTTCAATAGAGGGTTATCTCAAAATAATGCCACGAATTTTAGCTGAATTTAGTTTTAATACCACTGGACCAGAACGAATTCTAAACACATTTTCACGTCCTAGCGGGAATATCCTAAATTGGGTATGCAATTATTAAGAGCCTTAAGAATTTTTCTTTCAGAGTATTCGCTGCCGTATTAATAGGAGGAAAGTTATAGAGTACTATATTTGACCTTCTAAGTTCTTCGTCTAAAGCATCTGAGCGTTGACTAGCTGCGGTTAAATACTTTTTCAATACCTCGATTTCCCTCTTCAACTGTTCATTAGCTCATGCATTTTCAGCCAATTTCTCATTTATGGCAGCTAATTGGCTTTCAACTGAAGTAACTTAGTTAGAGCTTCAGGAAGCTTCTTTTCCAATGTCTCAGTCAAACGAGGCATTAGGCCCAACTTAAAATTAATTTCTTTTAAAAACTGAGCGTTCGATCCTCCTTCAATGGACATTTCAAGGGAAAATTATTTTTTTTTTTAAGAGATGAATAGTAGCAATTACCTTAAACAAACGACCGCCGTAGATTAAATCTTTTTTAATAATTCTGTTATAACTCTTTTTTTACTCTTAATTCCAAATTTCAATCTCTACTATAAACTTCAATCAAAAGCCTCTATTGCAACCAAAAATTCATTGCATGATTGCTAAAAGACATAACAGCATAGTATCCAATGAGTAGAAAATTGTTCACAAATAAGTTCTTTATCGTTATCCAATTAAAGTAGCGTGTATTTCACTTGTTTTTTAGACGATGTTCACCCGATGACCGCTGAATGAAAACTGAGAGCATATTAAATATAGCATATTAATTTGCTTTGAAATATCGAAGGACACTCAATTATAAGTATTTTTACTTCGTAATTTAAAAGCACAATTTTCTAAGCTTTTGCTTAGCGTCTTGGGGAAAGCTACCTTTAATTAAAAAAAAGAAATAAAAAAAAATCTTTGGTAGCACCTAACAGATTCTTGAATGGCGAGCCTTTTATATGGTTTCTTTCACCGTTTAGAGCAAATGTAATAAAAATATAGAAAAAAGACCGTTGATTTGAGAATTAAAATCGAGTGACGAAACAATTTAGTGCCATGTCAAATTGGAGAAAAAGCCAAGACAGATAGTCTGAGTGAGAGGCAAAGCTGACATGAGCCTTCTTCAGAATAGTATAAAAATGATGTCATTTCACTTGTTGATAGATATTCTATCATCCATCCATCGTAGGGATTCTCCTCCTCGTATCTCTTTATTTCAAGCTAGCTTCAAAAATGTTTACTTTTAATGTGTTATTTCAGCCCCTTGGTAACTTCTGTTTAGGTGAACCATCACTTCAGTTTATGGTTTCTTTTTGAATATATTTGGATTTTAGAACGGCATTTTTTCGTCAGTGATTTCTACTTTTAACTTCATGGCCACAGTTATACCCAAAATGTTATACTAATAAAACCTAATTTTTTAAGAAAAATTCGAACTAGAATTTGTTTGGGTAAGCAAAGCTTGATTCTTTGATTAAACCCTATTAAACGGGACCATCAAAAGGCAGCTTTTTCCACTGCAGAAAAAAAAAGGAAAGCTGGGTGACAATGTAACATTCTCTGGTGCGGGACTGTTTTTTGGAGTGCTATATGATTTATACTTTTGTTGAAACAAGTTGTTTTAATCTGGCTGCCACCTATTTACTAAAACTTTTAGGACATATAGATGGCTTGACCGCTGTCTTGCAGCAAACAAGAAACCAGATAAGCAAAATTTATTCCCAATTATTCAAGGAGGATTGAATCCAGAATTAAGGAAGCAATGTGTCGAAGAACTATTAAAACGAGAAGTGAATGGCTACGCGATTGGTGGATTAAGGTGAAGTATGATTGATTTCTTTTTTTCTTTCTTTTGTCTTTCTTGTGCAAAGAAGCCGTGGTTCGAATGTCATCACCAAATTAAAGAAGCAGCAAAAAAAAAAAAAAAAAAAAAAAAAAAAAAAAAAAAAAAAACTATCCACTAGTGGTTTATAGTATAATAAAGATACGATAGAAGAGGGACAGACCATGAACAAATTGCAAAAGAAATGATTTTAGTACCAATGGATAGAAAAAAATTGCGCTTATTAACTGATCCAAAATTGGCATTGCTACCTCTAGATGGAATGGGCCAAATTCAGCCCTGAAGTGCACAGGAGGGGGGAAAAGCTAAAAGTTCATTATCCAATCAGGGTCGCAGCGGTAGGTAGCAAGATAGTAAGAGACGATGACGTCCAATACTAAGAAATGTCATAACCCATAACTCCTGAAAATATAACAAATAAAAACGGATGTCTTCTATGGGGCTATTGGGGTTCTAAACAAAAGAAATAAAGGTAAAAATAACCCATCATCTGTATAACAGGAATATTTTCGGAAATTCCTCTTTAGTGTTTGAAGTGGAAAGGGTTATCTCCAAAAAACAATGACATACCTTATTTTTAGCGAGTAATAAAGAAAAATTATCTTTTCTGTGAGTAGCCTACCTAGATTTTCTTTTCTGCGAGTCTCCATCTCTTTTTCTCTTATGACGATATTTTATTTGTACGATGATTTTTTGTCCATCATGTCCATCACTCTTCTTATTTCTGTTCGGTCATGCCAGAAGAGCCGAAGATGAAAATGCAGAAATATTCTTTCTAGCTGGAGGAAATTATCTATCTTCAATCTAGTTCTTTTTTCTTTATTTGTTATTTTACGACTACTTCCAACAAAATATGAGTCTTTGCAGATAACACAATTATTTATGTTTCTGAAGTTATATTTCTGTACAATACTGGGTTGTATTGCAGCGGTAGCTAGTAACCTAGTAAGAGACGATCACGTCCAATACTAAGAAATATAATAACCCGTAACTTCTTAAAATACATTCAGATCAAAACAAGAAGTACACTATTAGAATCGCCTTGTCCGAAATCCCTATGTAGGAAACTCATCGTCCCTTGGCTTGAACAAGAAAGAAATTATGTTGGCTTGAAAATCAAGAAAAGTGGCTGAAACCACGATATTCTGCATATACGGTATCTTTTTTTTTCCTTTCTTTCTTTCTTTTCCTCAAATAGTGGGGTACTTGAACATCGTAGACAGTTGTTTAATAGCTCATTTTAAAAGAAATTGATGTGGTTAAAAACTTTTTTAATTAAAAAATAATTTTTTAAATAAAATCTATTTTTTAAGAAAAACTACATTTTCCTATAACACTGTAGTAGGTTATGTTATTGTAACATCAGAAATTTGTCACCTCTACGTGCTTTTGTAATTAAAAAAAAAAACATTTAAAACAAAATCAGTATTTTTAAAAAGAACTGCATTTTAATATACTCGATAATGAATGTCGTCATAGTTTTATTAGAACTATGACGTAAATAGAAAATATGTTTCAAAAGCATAGATAGCTGTGATGCAATAATCTTTATCGGTGAGAAAGGGATTTTGAATGTAAGTGCAGCCGCTCGAGAGCAACGAGAGAATTTTAAAGTTGCTGTAGGAATTCAGGTACACATTGATTGCCACAGATCTTATACGAACAAGAATGATTTGAGAAATTAGAGTAGCAGAAAGCAAGGTTAGAGCTAGAGAAAATCCCTGAAGAAATATTTCTTCTGACATCCTATTTGAGGGTATTTGATTTCAAAAGCTACTGTTCTTTTTGCTGTACAACAGTTATCCGTGAGACAAAGCATAAGAAAGTACATGTTTGGTATCAGATAAAAAAAAAACAATTCGTGAAACACTGCTTTCTGTCTGCAAAGAAAGAAATGACTTGTGGGGAACACCGTCCATTTGCGCACAAGTACAATGGCAGACCTCCACTGGAATAATAGCTCCCTTAGAATCCAACATGGAAGAAGTTTTAAAAGTAGGAGCAACGATTCTTGATGGTATGATTAACAAGTCAGTAAAAGATAGTTTTCAGAAAGAAATCACAAGCAACCCTCATGAGTGCCAAAAGAGATTGGTCACTAGACATCAAGCACATAGATGCCTAATCTCCCAGAGGTCCTTCGTTGTTGCAAATGGTTCATGCCAGAAAGAGACTGCTTCAAATACGATTTTTGTGCTGCTCCTTTGTTTTATTAGCTGCTCATATAATTTTTTTATTAGCTGCTCAATTATTTACTGGTATCGTAATTGCCAACACTAAAGGAGTCGTCGAGCAACTTATGGTACTTTGGTGTTGCAAAAAAAAAACTGTTTCTATTCCGGGACTTCTCGTATTTCCTCCTATGTTAGACAGATTCTTTCTGTTTTTGCAGTTTAATTTTATTTTACTTTCTTTGCCAATATGTTTTGTTGTTATGTTCTGTTCTTTTGTGTGTTTTTTTTTATTTATTTTATTTATTTTTACTTTTTGCTTTTCATTTATTCCATAATTTGCAATCTTGTGTAGAAGAAGATGAATTTAGTGGCACGTAAATGAACAAAAAGTACAGCTTGTGAATTTCATTTCAAAGTTTTGAAAGAAAAAAAAATCACTCAATTGTATTTTAAAGTTTTATATTTCAAATACAAATTCGAAATTTTTATTATGTGAGCAAATAAGTTTTCTTCTTATAGTGAGTGGAGCAGAAGTTGAAAAATCCTTTTGTTAAGCAAAACACCGATGAACTTGGCGGTTTTTTTCCTTTTGGAAAAAAAGACAAAAGTAGATGAGTAAAAACTTTGAAATTCTATGGAAAGTAATATGCATGAGCCTTCTCCTACCTTATCCGTGAATATGAAGCTACAGCATGGCTTCAAATATTACAACTCGTTATCATAGGCAGCGCAATAGCACTTCCTAAGTAAAGAACGATGTTGGAACAATGTATTATTTATTTATTTCTTTGTTTTTGACCAGGGCACTTTGTATCGAAAGATTTGTCGTAGAAACTTCGAAAAGGGCTCATTCGATAGGAAATTGGAAGGGCTTAAGCCCTTTTCAATAGCCGAAAGTGATTGGAAGACAACTAAGACCCCTTCCACGCCCACCATTTCTCCAAACACATCCAATCAAAAATTTGAGATAGCCATTTTATTCAACGTAGTTGAAAGATCTGGAAAATATGTATTTGAGTATGACAACCTCCCTCCCCACACACACTGAACCCTCAGGGCTCAGTGTGGCTCAGTTTGTAAGTTATGCCCTGGGGGTATATAGGAAAGCATTGTCGTAGGAACTTCAAAAAGGGGTCATTCGATTTGAAATTCAAAGGGCTAGTGCCCTTTTTAATAGTTGAAATGTATTGGGGAGCAACTAACCCCCCTCTCACGCCCACCATTTCCCCAAACACATCCAATCAACAGTTTGAGATAGCCATTTTGTTCAACGTAGTTAAAAGTTCTGGAAATTAGGTCTTTGAGGATGAAAACCCCCCACAGCCCTCAGGGCAAGGGTTGTAAGTTATGCCCTGGGGCATATACGGTTTTTATAGAAAGTGTTATAGTAGAAACTTCAAAAAGGGCTTATTCGATTGGAAATTGAAAGGGCTAGTGCCCTTTTTAATAGTTGAAAGTAATTGTAGGGAAACTAACCCCTCTCTCACGACCACCATTTCCCCAAACACATCCAATCAGTATTTTAAAATAGCTGTTTTGTTCGACGTAGTTGAAAGTTCTGGAAATTAGGTCTTTGAGGATGATAACCCCCTCAGAGCTCTCAGGGCAAGGGTAGTAAGTTATGCCCTGGGGGCATATAAGGTTTTTTTAGAGTGTTCTCGTAGAAACTTCAAAAAAGGCTCATTTGATTGGAAATTGAAAAGGCTAGTGCCCTTTTTAATAGTTGAAAGTGATTGGAGGGAAACTAACCACCCTCTCACGCTTACCATTTCCACAAACACATCCAATCAGTATTTTGAGATAGCCGTTTCGTTCAACGTAGTTGAAAGTTCTGGAAATTATGTCTTTGAGGATGATAACCCCCTCAGAGCCCTCAGGGCAAAGGCTTTAAGTTATGCCCTGGGGACTTATAAAATTTTATAGAAAGCATTGTCGTAGAAACTTCAAAAAGGGCTCATTTGATTGGAAATTGAAAGGGCTAGTGCTCTTTTCAATAGTCAAAAGTGATTGAAGTGCAACTAACCCCCCTCTCACCTCCACCATTTCCCCAAACACATCCAATCAAAAATTTGAGATAGCCATTTTGTTCAACGTAGTTGAAAGTTCCAGAAATTATGTCTTTGACGATGACAAACCCCCTCACCCCTCAGGACAAGGGTTGTAAATTATGGCCTGGGGGCATATAAGGTTCTTATAGATAGCGTTGACATAGAAACTTCAAAAAGAGCTCATTCAATTGTAAATTGAAAGGGCTAGCTCCCTTTTTAATAGTCGAAAGTTTTTGGAGGGCAACTAACTCCCTCTCACGCCCACCATTTCCCCAAACACGTCCAATAAAATTTTGAGATAGCCCTTTTGTTCAACGTACTTAAAAGCTCTGGAAATTGCGTCTTTGAGGATGATAACCCTCCCTTCCCACACCCCTCAGGGCAAGGATTGTAATTTATGCCCTGGAGGCATATAAGGTTTTTTATAGAAAGGATTGTCGTAGAAACTTTAAAAAGAGCTCATTCGATTGAAATATAGTCAAAAGTGATTGGTGGGAAACTAACCCCCCTCTCACGCTCACCATCTTCCCAAACACATTCAATCAAAATTTTGAGATAGTCATTTTGTTCAGAGTAGTTGAAAGTTCTGGAAATTTTTTCTTTGAGGAAGACAAATCCCCCCCACCTCTCAGGGCAAGGGTTGTAAGTTGTGCCCTGGGGAACATAAGGTTTTTATAGAAAGTGTTGTCGTAGAAACTTAAAAAAGGGCTCTTTCGATTGGAAATTGAAAGGGCTAGTGCCCTTTTTAATAGTCGAAAGTGATTGGAGGGGAATTAAACCACCTCTCCCGCCCACCATTTCCCCGAACACATTCAAGCAAAATTTTGTAATTCTGTCAAAAGCGACCGAAGGGCGATTGCCCTCCACCCCCACGCCCATCATTTCCCAAAACACTTCCGATCAACATTTGGATATAGCCATTTTCTTTAACCTAGTTTAAGGGTCTGGAAATTGTGTCATTAAGAATGACAACCCCCCACAGCCCTCAGGTCTAAGGTTGTAAGTTATGCCCTGGGGGTATATTAGGTTATTATAGAAAGTGTTGTCGTAAAAACTTCAAAAATGGCTCATTCCATTGGAAATTGAGAGGGCTATTGTCCTTTTTAATAGTCGAAAGTAATCGGAGGGAGAATCATCTCCCTCCCCCTCCACGCCCATCATTTCCCCAAACATTTAAAATCAGCAATTTGATATGGCCAATTTGTTCACCATAGTTGAAAAGTCTGAAAATTGTATCTTTGAGGATGACTGCCCCCCCCATAGCCCTCAGGACAAGGGTCGTAAGTTATGCCCTTGGGGTTTATAAGGTTGTTATTGAAAGTTTTGTCGTTGAAGCTTCAAAAAGGGCTCATTCGATTGGAAATGGAGAGGACTACCGCGTTTTTTATTAGTCGAAAGTGATCAGAAGGCAAACGTCCCCCCTCAGGCCCATCATTTCCCCAAAGACCTCCAATCAAAATTTGAGATAGCCTTTTTGTTCAAAGTATTTGAAAGATCTGGAAATTATGTCTTTGAGGATAAAAAAATCCCGCCATTCTCCAGGGCAAGGCTAGTAAGTTAAGCTCTTGGGGCATATAAGGTTTTCATAAAAAGCTTGGTCATATAATCTTTGGAGGGGGCTTATTAGGTTGGTAATCAGACGCTCTAGTGCGTTTTTTAAGAGTCAAAGTGATTGGAGGGCAGCTATCCCCCCCCCAAACACACACACGTCGCATTGTCCCAAACCCCGTCTAATAGAAGCGTCGAGATAATTGTTTTTTTCGAAATAGACTAAATATCATACGGTATAGCTTTAGGCGATGAAGAGAACCCGAGATATTAAGGGGTAAGGGTTGTAAGTCACACCCAGGTAACATCTAAAGTCCTAATGGAAGGGATGGTTGTTTAACTTTAGAAGAGGCTGAGTCCTTTTCCCTGAAAAAGACTCGACAATATAAAACGAACAGACTTTAATTAAAAAAAACATTTCCACAAAATAAGGTTTTTAAATAAACACTAAAGAACTCCATTAAACAAAAAATGAACAAAAATAGAATCAAATAATCTACCAATTACACGAACAATTACCACAAATCAGTCAATAAATAAATGAAACCCAAAACAAACAGAAATTAAAATAAATAACAGAGTCAAACTCAAAACGAGCAGAAACTAATGTGACTTGTGTTCTAAGCTCCTATGCTTTCTAAAAGCCAGAATATAATTTGTACTTTACTGAAAAACTTCTTTTAAATGTTTTCATTTTTATAACTTTAAGAAATCAAAAATTAATTAAGACTTTAAAGAATAAATATAAATATATTAAACTGACTATGCACATTTTTTTAGGTAAATTCATTTGAAATTTTATCAGTAAAGTAAAAATTATATTCTGGCTTTTAGAAAGCATAGGGGTTTAGAACCCAGCTCATATAAATTTCTGCTCGTTTTGAGTTTAACTCTGTTATTTATTTTCATTTCTGTTTGTTTTGTTGGGCTTCATTTATTTATTGATACTGATTTGTTAGTAGGAGAGACCTAATGAGTCCTGGACGAAGTGTACCCTATTGCCAGATAAGAAAGTTACTATTTGGTACTTTAAAAGTACTTTTTTCAAGGTCAATCAGAGAACTTGGAAATACTGTGGGGAAATTTCTTCTTTCAGAGTATTCGCTGCCGTATTAATAGGAGGAAAGTTATAGAGTACTATAATTGACCTTCTAAGTTCTTCGTCTAAAGCATCTGAGCGTTGACTAGCTGCGCTTAAATACTTTTTCAATACCTCGATTTCCCTCTTCAACTGTTCATTAGCTCATGCATTTTCTGCCAATTTTTCATTTATGGCAGCTAATTGGCTCTCTAACTGAAGTAACTTTAGTTAGAACTTCCGGAAGCCTTAAGAGATGAATAGTAGCAATTACCTTAAACAAACGACCTCCGTAGATTAAATATTTTTTGCTAATTCTGTTATAACTCTTTTCTTACTTGTAATTCCAAATTTCAATCTTTATTATAAACTTCAATCAAAAGCCTCTATTGCAACCAAAAAGTCATTGCATCATTGCTGAAATTGTTATTTGTGAAATTGTTCACAAATAAGTTCTTTATCGTTATCCAATTAAAGCAGCGGTTATTTCACTTGTTTTTTAGACGATGTTCACCCGATGACCGCTGAATGAAAACTGAGAGCATATTAAATATCGCATTAATTTGCCTTGAAATATCGAAGGACACTAAATTATAAGTATTTTTGCTTCGTAATTAAAAAGCACAATTTTCTAAGCTTTTGCTTAGCGTCTTGGGGCAAGCTACCTTTAATTATAAAAAAAATACAAAAAAATCTATGGTAGCACCTAACAGATTCTTGAATGGCGAGCCTTTTATATGGTTTCTTTCACGGTTTAGAGCAAATGTAATAAAAATATAGAAAAAAGACCGTGGATTTTAGAATTAAAATCGAGTGACGAAACAATTTCGTGCCATGTCAAATTGGAGAAAAAGCCAAGACAGATAGTCTGAATGAGAGGCAAAGCTGACATAAGCCTTCTTCAGAATTGCATAAAAATGATGTAATTTCACTTGTTGATAGATAGTCTATCATTCATCCATCGTAGGGATTCTCCTCCTCGTAACTCTTTATTTCAAGGTAGCGCCAATAATGTTTACTTTAAATGTGTTATTTCAGCCCCTTGGTAACTTCTGTTTAGGTGAACCATCACTTCAGTTTATGGTTTCTTTTTTAATATATTTGGATTTTAGAACGGTATTTTTTCGTGAGTGTTTTCTAGTAGAAAGTACAGCTTGTGAATTTCATTTCAAATTTTCGAACGAAAAAAAAATCACTCAATTGTACTTTAAAGTTTTATATTTCAAATACGAATTCGAAGTTTTTATTATGCGAGCAAATAAGTTGTCTTCTTATAGTGACTTTTCGTCAGTGATAACACGTTATCTGCTTGAAGTAGCAAGCTTCCTGTCAAAGATACCAAAATTTTTTCTTAGAAGTAACAATTATTTCGCTATGATAACATGTTTTCTGGCAGAAGTAGCAAGTTTTCTTTAACACAAACAAATTTTCTCATCAAAGTAACAACGTTTTACCTTAAAACTAACATACTTTTACTTAGATAATAAATTTATCTTAGAAGTAAAAATTTTTAGTCAGTGATAACAAATTTTCTGTTAGAAGTAGCAAGTTATCTTTCAAAGATACCATATTTTTCTTAAAAGTAACAACTTTTTCATCTATGATAACAAGTTTTCTGTCGGAAGTAGCAAATTTTCCTCAACACTAACAAAGTTTCTCCTCAAAGTAACAATTTTTCTTCATTTATAACAAGTTTTCTGTTAGAAGTAGCAAGTTTTCTGTCAAAGAGACCAATTTTTTCTTAGATATAACAATATCTTCGTTTATGATAACAAGTTTTCTGTTAGAAGTAACAATTTTTCTGGCAGAAGTAGCAAGTTTTTTTTAACACTAACAAATTTTCTCATCAAAGTAACTACATTTCTCCTTAAAACTAACATACTTTTACTTAACACTCTCAAATTTAGGCTAGGTTACGCGCGCGCGCGTAACCTAGCTACTTCCGACAGAAAAATTTCACGTAACCGAGAAATTTGAGTGTGTTAAGTAAAAGTTTGTTAGTATTAAAGGGAAAATATTAATACTTCGAAAATAAAATTTGTTAGTGTTAAGGAAATCTTGCTACTTCTGTCAGAAACTTGTTATCACAACCAAAAATTGTTACTTGTAAGAAAAATTTGGTATCATTGACAAGAAAATTTGTTAGTTCTAATAGATAACTTGTTGTTATTAGCGAAAAAATGTTAACTTTTAAGTGCAATTTATTATCATTGACCGTAAGGTTGGAGTTATTAGAAAAAAATTGTTACGGTTAAGAAAATATCTATTACTTCTAAGAAAAATTTAAGTGTTTGAAGTAAACGTTTTTTAGTATTAAGGCAAAGGTTGTTATTCCGATGAGGAAATTTGTTAGTGTTAAGCAACACTTCCTAATTCTGACAGACACCTTGTTATCGTAAACGACAAATTTTTTATTTCTATGAAAAATTTGGTATCTTTGACAAACAACATTCTACTTCTTAGAAAACTTGTAATCACTGACGAAAAATTGTTACTTCTAAGAGAAATTTGATAGTGTTAAGTAAAAGTTTGTTAGTATTAAGGTAAAAGTTGTTACTTCAAGGAGAAAACATTTTCGTGTTAAGGAAAAATTGCTACATCTAACAGAAAACTTGTTATCATAAACGAAGATATTGTTATTTCTAAGAAAAAAATGGTCTCTTTGACGGAAAACTTGCTACTTCTAACAGAAAACTTTTTATAACTGAGGAAAAATTTTTGCTTTTATGAGAAACCTTGTTAGTGTTGAGGAAAACTTGCTACTTCCGAAAGAAAACTTGTTATCATAGACGAAAAAGTTGTTACTTCTATGAAAAATATGGTATCTTTGAAAGTCAACTTGCTACTTCTAACAGAAAATTTGCTATCTCTGACGAAAAAATTTTTACTTCTAAGAGAAATTTATTATCTTTGACGTGAAACTTGGGGTATTAGAAAAAATTTGTTACACTTAGGAAAAACCTATTACTTCTAAGAGAAATTTGATTTGTGTTAAGCAAAAGCCTATTAGCATTAAGGAAAAAGTGGTTACTTCGAAGAGAAAATTTGTTATTGTGTCGGAAAACTTGCTACTTCTGACAGAACACTTGTTATCATGAACGGAAAAAAAATTGTTACTTCTAAGAAAAATTTGGTATCTGACAGAAAACTTGTTATCACTGACGAAAAAATGGTTACTTCTAAGAGAAATTTGATAGTATTAAGTAAAAGTTAGTTAGTATTGAGGAAAAAGTTGTTACTTCAAAGAGAAAATTTGTTAGTGTGAAAGGAAAACCTGCTACTTCTGACTGAAAACTTGCTATCATAAACGAAAAATTATTACTTCTAAGAAAAATTTGATATCTTTGACAGAAAACTGGTTAGTTCTGACAGAAAATTTGTTATCATAATGAAAAAATTTGTTACTTCTAAGAGAAATTTGATAGTTGTAACTAAAACTCTGTTAGTGTTAATGAAAAAATTGTTACTTTGATTAGAAAATTTGTTAGTGATAAGGAAAACTTGCTACTTTTAACAGAAAACTTTTTATCATGAACAGAAAAAAATTATACTTCTAAGAAAAATTTAATAGTTTTAAGTAGACGTTTGTTAGTATAGAGGAAAAAGTTGTTACTTCAAAGAGAAAATTTGTTAGTGTTAAGGAAAACTTGGTACTTCTGACAGAAAACTTGTTATCATAGACGAAAAAGTTGTTACTTCTAAGAAAAATATGGTATGTTTGAAAGAAAACTTGCTACTTCTAACAGAAAATTTGTTATCACTGACGAAAAAATTGTTACTTCTAAGAGAAATTTATTATCTTTGACACTTGAAACTTGGGGTATTAGAAAAAATTGTGTTACAGTTAAGAAAAATCGATTACTTCTAAGAGAAGTGTGATAGTGTTAAGCAATAGCCTATTAGTATTAAGGAAAAAGTGGTTACTTTGAAGAGAAAATTTGTTAGTGTGACGGAAAACTTGCTACTTCTGAAAGAACACTTGTTGTCATAAACGGAAAAAAATGTTACTTCTAAGAAAAATTTGGTATCTGACAGAAAACTTGTTATCACTGACGAAAAATAGTTACTTCTAAGAGAAATTTGATTTTATTAAGTAAAAGTTTGTTAGTGTTGGGGAAAAAGTTGTTACTTCGAAGAGAAAATTTGTTAGTGTGAAAGGAAAACTTGCTACTTCTGACAGAAAACTTACTATCATAAACGAAAAATTATTACTTCTAAGAAAAATTTTGTATCTTTGACAGAAAACTGGTTAGTTCTGACAGAAATTTTGTTATCATAATGAAAAAATTTGTTACTTCTAAGAGAAATTTTATAGTTGTAACTAAAACTCTGTTAGTGTTAAGGAAAAAATTGTTACTCTGATGAGAAAATTTGTTAGTGTTTAGGAAAACTTGCTACTTTTGACAGAAAACTTTTTATCATGAACGGAAAAAAATTATACTTCTAAGAAAAATTTGATAGTTTTAAGTAGAAGTTTGTTAGTATTGAGGAAAAAGTTGTTACTTCGAAGAGAAAATTTGTTAGTGTTAAGGAAAAATTGCTACTTCTGACAGAAAACTTGTTATCATAGACGAAAAAGTTGTTACTTCTAAGAAAAATATGGTATCTTTGAAAGAAAACTTGCTACTTCTAACAGAAAATTTGTTATCACTGACGAAAAAATTTTTACTTCTAAGAGAAATTTATTATATTGGACTTAAAACTTGGGGGTATTGGAAAAAATTTGTTACAGTTAAGAAAAACCTATTACTTCTAAGAGAAATTTGATAGTTTAAAGTAGAAGCCTATTAGTGCTAAGGAAAAAGTGGTTACTTCGAAGAGAAAATTTGTTAGTGTGACGGAAAATTTGCTACTTCCGACAGAACACTTGTTATCATAAACGAAAAAATATTGTTTTTTCTAAGAAAAATTTTGTGTCTTTGACAGAAAACTTGTTGTCACTGACGAAAAAATAGTTACTGCTAAGAGAAATTTGATAGTATTAAGTAAAAGTTTGTTAGTATTGAGGAAAAAGTTGTTACTTCGAAGAGAAAATTTGTTAGTGTGAAAGGAAAACTTGCTATGTCTGACAGAAAACTTGCTATCATAAACGAGAAATTGTTACTAAGACAAATTAGGTATCTTTGACAGAAAACATGTTAGTTCTGACAGAAAATTTATTATCATAATGAAAAAATTTGTTACTTCTAAGAGAAATTTGATAGTTGTAACTAAAACTCTGTTAGTGTTGAGGAAATTTTTTTTACTTTGATGAGAAAATTTGTTATTGTTATGGAAAACTTGCTGCTTTTGACAGAAAACTTTTTGCCAGGATCGGGAAAAATTATACTTCTAAGAAAAATTTGATAGTTTTAAGTAGAAGTTTTTAGTACTGAGGAAAAATTTGTTACTTCGAAGAGAAAATTTGTTAGTGTTAAGGAAAACTTGCTATTTCTGAGAAAAAGGTGTTATTATAAACGAAAAAATTGTTACTTCTAAGAAAAATCTGGTATCTTTGGCAGAAAACTTGCTACTTCTTACAGAAAACTTGGTATCACTGACGAAAAATTGTTACTTCTAAGAGGAATTTGATAGTGCTAAGTAAAAGTTCGTTAGTATCATGGACAAAGTTGTTACATCGAGGAGAAAATTTTTTAAAGTTAAGGAAAAATTGCTACTTCTAACAGAAAACTTTTTATCATGAACGGAAAAAAATTTCATTTCTAAGAAAAATTTTTTATCCTTGACATGGAACTTGCTACTTCTAACAGAAAACATGTTATAACTGACGAAAAATTGTTACTTTGATGAGAAACTTTGTTAATGTTGAGGAAAACTAGCTACTTCCGACAGAAAACTTGTTATCATAGACGAAAAAGTTGTTGCTTCTAAGAAAAATATGGTATCTTTGAAAGAAAACTTGCTTCTTCTAAAAGAAAATTTGTTATCACTGACGAAAAAATTGTTACTTTTAAGAAAAATTCATTATCTTTGACGTAAAACTTGGGGGTATTAAAAAAAATGTTACAGTTAAGAAAAACCCATTACTTCTAAGAGAAATTTGATAGTGTTAAGTAAAAGCCTATTAGTATTAAGGAAAAGTGGTTACTTCGAAGAGAAAATTTGTTAGTGTGACGGAAAACTTGCTACTTCTGACAGAACACTTGTTATCATAAACGAAAAAAAAATTTTACTTCTAAGAAAAATTTGGTATCTTTGACAAAAAACTTGTTATCACTGACAAAAAAATGGTTACTTCTAAGAGAAATTTGATAGTGGTAAGTAGAAGTTTGTTAGTATTGAGGAAAAAGTTGTTACTTCGAAGAGAAAATTTGTTAGTATGAAAGGAAAACTTGCTATCATAAACGAAAAATTGTTACTTCTAAGAAAAATTTTGTATCTTTGACAGAAAACTGATTAGTTCTGACAGAAAATTTGTTATCATAATGAAAAAATTTGTTACTTCTAAGAGAAATTTGATAGTTGTAACTAAAACTCTGTTAGTGTTAAGGAAAAAATTGTTACTCTGATGAGAAAATTTGTTAGTGTTTAGGAAAACTTGCTACTTCTAATGGATAACTTGTTGTTATTGGCGAAAGAATTGTTTCTTTGAAGGGAAATTTATTATCATGGACGGAAAGTTTGGTTTTATTAGAAAAATATGTTACTGTTAAGAAAATACCTGTTACTTCTACGAGAAATTTGTAGGTGTTAAGTAAAAGTTTTCTAGTATTATGGAAAATTTTGTTACTCCGATGAGGAAATTTTTTCGTGTAGAGGAAATATCGCTACTTCTGGCAGAAAACTTGTTGTCATAACAAAAAAATCCTTACTTCTAAGGAAAATTTGGTAACATTGACAGAAAAATTATTACTTCGATCAGATAACTTGTTATCAGTGAAAAAAATATTTCTTTGAGGAGAAATTTATTATCATTGACAGAAAGGTTGGTGTTATTAGAAAAAATTTGTTACTGTTAAAAAAATATCTATTACTTCTAAGAGAAATTTGAGTATGTTAAGTAAAAGTTTGTTTTTATTAATGGAAAATGTTGATACTTTGAAGAGAAAATTTGTTAGTGTTATGGAAATCTTGCTACTTCTGGCAGAAAACTTGCTATCATAACGAAAAAATTGTTACTTCTAAAAAAAAAAAATTGGTACCATTGACAGAAAACTTGTTCCTTCTTACTGATAACTTGTTATCAGTGAAAAAAAATGGTTTTTTTTAAGATAAATTTATTATCATTGACGGAAAGGTTGGTGCTTTTAGAAAAATATGTTATTGTTAAGAAAATACCTATTACTTCTAAGGGAAATTTGAGTGTGTTAAGTAAAAGTTTCGTAGTATTAATGGAAAATGTTTATACTTCGAAGAGAAAATTTGTTAGTGTTAAGGAAATATTGCTACTTCTGTCAGAAAACTTGTTATCATAATGAAAAATTGTTACTTCTAAGAAAAATTTGGTATCATTGACAGAAAACTTATTACTTCTAACAGATAAATTGTTATCATTCCAACAAATTATGCAAATATTAAATGTGGTTTTTTTGTTTTAAGTATGTTTTATCTCTTTCGAAGACATATAAAAAAAGTTGAAAAAATATCATCTTTGAAAAAATAAAAAAAAAGTTAAAAAAAAACTAAAAAAGTATAAAAAATGGGGGGGGGCAAAAAGTTTGAAAGAGGGGCCCCTTGGGGTTGGGGTAGGGGACCTTACAACACTGTTCAAATGGAACTTGTGTATTATAACGATTACAGAGTTTCACCCCAAATCATCTTCTAAATGTTTTCAAACTGTTTCACCCAAAAAATCCCTAAAATGCCGATTAATTTGTTTCGCCCCAATAATCCCCATAAAAGTAATGTCTGCGTGTTCCTTTTGTTTCGGCATCCTTTTGCGATGTCACATTTAAAATTCCCATGAAACCATTTCTAGCGTTAAATATATTAAATCTGTCTTGATCTCGATTGAATTTTTGAAAAAATTTGAGGTCTTCCTAGTTACACGATTATGGCTTTGATAGAATATTAATTTATCTCTTAGACCTAAAGACCAGAGAAGCCATATTGTTTCTTAATTCCCCTTATGTTACATTACAATTCCCCGTCAGATTATGCAAATCAATCTCCCAGAAATCTAGTCCCCTTCTTGGATCAATATAGAATTCCCCTTCGATTATGCAATCAATTTCCCAGAAATCCGTCCCCTTCATAGATCAATACCATTGATTCAGGTTAGGTATTCAGTGCGCCTGCACCTTTTCCCCACAGTATTTCCAAGTTCCCTGATTGACCTTGAAAAAGGTACTTTTAAAGTACCAAATAGTACCTTTTGTTATCTGGCAATAGGGTACACTTCGTCCTGGAGTCATTAGGTTCCTCCTACTCTTAAATCAGTATCAATAAATAAATGAAGCCCAACAAAACAAACAGAAATTAAAATAAATAACAGAGTCAAGCTCAAAACGAGCTGAATTTTATGAGTTGGGTTTTAAACCCCTATGCTTTCTAAAAGCCAGAATATACTTTTTACTTTACTGACAAAATTTCAAATGAATTTACTTAAAAAAAATGTGCATTGTCAGTTTAATATATTTATATTTATTCCTTAAAAAATTAATTAATTTTTGATTTCTTAAAGTTATAAAAATGAAAGTATTCAAAAGAATTTTTTCAATACGTCACAAATCGTATTCTATCTTTTAGAAAGCATATGATTTCAGGACCCTACACATATTAATATCTGCTTTTTGTGACTTTGGCTTAGTTATTTATTTTAATTTCTGTTTGTTTTGGGTTTCATTTATTTATTGACTGATTTGTGGTTGTTGTTCGTATAATTGGTTGATTATTTGATTCTATTTTTGTTCGTTTTTGGTTTAATGGAGTTCTTTACTTTATTTAGAAATTTTTTAAAATTAAATTCTGTTCGTTTTATATTGACGAGTCTTTTTCAGGGAAAAAGACTGAGCCTCTTCTAAAATTAAACAATCGTCCCTTCCATAAAAACCTTAAATACACCTTGGGTATAATTTACAACCCTTGCCCCTAATATATGGGGTTTGTTTTAACCCCAAAAGCCTTGTTATATGATATTTAGGCTATTTTGAATAGAACGGCTATATCAAAATGTCTATTAGATACATTTCGGGACAATATTCAATCTGTCTTGATCTCGTTTGAATTTCTGAAAAAATCTAAGGTGATCCTTGTTACACTATTATGGCTTCGATAGAATATTAATATCTATCTCTCAGACCTAAAGACCAGAGAAACCATTTTGTTTCTCAATTCCCCTCGTGTTACATTAGACTTCCCCGTTAGATTATGCAAGTCAATTTTCCAGAAATCTAGTCCCCTTCGTGGATCAATATAGAATTCCCCGTCGATTATGCAATTAATTTCCCAGAAATCTTCCCCTTCATAGATCAATACCATTGATTCAGGTTAGGTATTCAGTGCGTATGCGCATTTTCCCCACAGTATTTCCAGGTTCCCTGATTGAACACTGAAAAGGGTACGAACACTGAAAGTACCAAATAGTACCTTTTTTATCTGGCACTAGGGTACACTTCGTCCTGAGTCATTAGGTCCCTCCTACTTTTGTGTTAGTTGTTTGCTTGGTAGATTATTTGATTATATTTTGGTTCAGTTTTGGTTTAATGGAGTTCTTTACTTTTTTAAAAACTTATTTTGTGGAAAATTGTTTTCTAATTATTCATTAACGATAATTTTTTAATTAAGTAAAGAACGATGTTGGCACAATGTATTATTTCTTTCTTTTTTTGTTTTAGACCAGGGCACTTCGAATCGCAGGAGTTGTCTTAGAAACTTCGAGAAGGGCTTATTCGATAGGAAATTGGTAGGGCTTGTGCCCTTTTTAATAGCCGAAAAGGATTGGATGGCAACTAACACCCCTTCCACGCTCCCCCATTTCCCCAAAGACATCCAGTCAAAATTTGAAAAAAAAAACATTTTATTCAATGTATTTCAAAGATCTGGAAAATACGGTCTTTGAGGATGACTACCCCTCCACCCCTACAGCCCCCAGGGCAAGAGTTTTAAGTTATGCCCTTGGGGCATATAAGTTTTTTATAGAAAGCAGTGTCGTAGAAACTTCAAAAAGGGCTCATTCGATGGGGAATTAAAGGGCTAGTGCCCTTTTTAAAAGTAGAAAGTGATTGGATAGCAACTAACCTCCGTCTCATGCCCACCACTTCTTCAAACGCGTCCAATCAAAATTTTGAAATAGCCATTTTGCTCAAAGTAGTGAAATGTTCTGAAAATTAGGTCTTTGATTATGACAAACCCCAACAGAGCTCAGGGCAAGGGCTCTAAGTCATTTCCTGGGGGCATATAAGGCTATTATAGAAAGCGTTGTCCTAAAAACTTCAAAAAGGGCTCATTCGATTGGAAATTGAAAGGGCTAGTGCCCTTTTAATAAGTAAAAGTTATCGGAAGGTAACTATCCCTCCTCACGCACACCATATCCCCAAACACATGCAATCAGTATTTTGAGATAGCCATCCAAAATAGATAAAATTCTGGAATTTAGGTCTTTGAGGATGATAACCTCCTCAGAGCCCTCAGGGCAAGGGTTGTAAGCTACGCCCTGGGGGCATATTGAGTTTTTATAGAAAGCGTTGTTGTAGAAACTTCAAAAAGGGCTCATTTGATTGGAAGTTGAAAGGAATAGTGCCCTTTTTAATAGTCGAAAGTGATTGGAATGCATCTAACCCCCTCTCACGCCCACCATTTCCCCAAAGACATCTAATCAAAAATTTTAGATAGCCATTTTATTCAACGTATTTGAAAGATCTGGAAAATACGCCTTTGAGGATGACTACCCATCCACCCCTACATCCCCCAGAGCAAGGGTTTTAAGTTATGCCCTGGGGGCATATAAGGTTTTTATAGAAAACATTGTCGTAGTAACTTCAAAAATGGTTCATTCGATTAGAAGTTAAAGGGCTAGTGCCCTTTTTAACAGTCGAAAGTGATTGGATAGCAACTAAGCTCTCTCTCATGCCCACCATTTCCCCAAACGCATCTAATCAAAAATTTGAAATACTCATTTTTTTCAACGTAGTTAAATGCTCTGAAAATTAGGTCTTTGAGGATGACAACCTCCCCCCCACAGCCGTCAGGGCAAGGGCTATAAGTTATGCCCTGGGGACGAATACTGTTTTATAGAAAGCGTTGTCGTAGAAACTTCAAAAAGGGTTCATTCGATTCGAAATTGAAAGGGCTAGTGCCCTTTTTAATAGTTGAAAGTGATTGGAGGGTAACTATCCCTCATTACGCCCACTATATCCCCAAACACATCCAATCAGTATTTTGAGATAGCCATTTTGTTCAACGTAGATGAAAATTCTGGAAAATAGGTCTTTGAGGATGATAACCCCCTCAGAGCCCTCAGGGCAAGGGTTGTAAGCTACGCCCTGGGGCATACAAAGTTTTTATAGAAAGCGTTGTTGTAAAAACTTCAAAAAGGACTCATTTGATTTGAAGTTGAAACGAAAAGTGCCCTTTTTAACAGTCAAAAGTGATTAGAGTGCAACTAAATCCCCTCTCACGGCGACTGTTTCCCCAAAGACATCCAATTAAAATTTTGAGATAGCCATTTTGTTTAAAGTATTTGAAATTTCTGGAAATTAGGTTTTTGAGAATGATAACCCCCTCTTCCCAAAACCCTCAGGGGCAGGGTTGTAATCTATGCCCTGGGGGCATATAAGTTTTTTTTTATAGAAAGGGCTGTCATAAATAGAAAGGGGTAATTACATACTGAACGAGATTTAATGTCCTTGGTAAAAAGCCTGAACGAGATTTAATGTCCTTGGTAAAAAAGCCAGGAAGAGATTTAATGTCCTTGGTAAAAGTGTTCTTTCAAGGTCAGTCATTGAAGTTGGAAATACTGTGGGGGAAATGCGCATGAGCACTGAATACTAACGGGGCAATGTATTGATCCAATAACGGGTCAATAACACCTTTTTCAAGGTCAATCAGGGGAGCTGTTTCTAAGTGTATTGACTCCGGGACGAAGTTTGCGCATGCACACTGAATATTAACAGGGCAATGTATTGATCCGCCAACGAGACAGGGTCACAATTGTCTTTTTAGGCCAATCAGGGGATGTTTCTAAATGTATTGATCCGCAAATGGAAGAGAATCATGTGTCTCTTTCTAGGTCAGTCAGGGAGCTACGTGAGGTTTCCCTGACATCACAATTCACCCTTGAGATTTTGCATATAATGGACATGCGTTGATTTATAATACAGTCTCAAAGCATCATTGAGAGTACATTTGATATTATTGATTTGGAAACTTTAGCTACATCGATTTATAATGCGAGTTCTATTTAGTAAATTTTCTTAGGTTATTTCCAAATAAAATCATTTTTGTAGGTCCCCTTCAGTATATTCAAATTCAGGGTATGCCCCCTCCCCAAAAAAATATCCAATATGCGATGTCTATAGTAATTATAAAGCGTAAAACACCCTCTCTTTTACCATGTAACCCCCCCCCCCCACTGTTAGCAATTTTAAGTCTTTTATTGGAAATAATACCCTTTTTCAACAAATTCAGGTAATTTTCATGCTCTTGATATCCTAGCAAAAGTGAAAGATTACAACCGTCAACTCTTAGGTATGTCGATTCCAACTATGATTTTAAGCCGCTAAGATTTAAATAGGGATAATTATTGACACCCGTCAAGTGTGCATCCTGTATGCTAAATCCATATGAATTAGGATAGCAGAGTTTTTGCTGAAAAAGATACTTTTTTATTCCCGTCAAATTGTCTGCAGTAAATCCTTTGAATTGCAAGAGTGGATGGATGTTACTTATAATAAATAGTTTCATACAGTATTTGTTTTCCATTTTGAGTACTCAGTGTTTATGTGGTGGGGGAGGGGAGTTAAGAAAAAAGATACATACCTACTATGAAAAGGTTTATTGAAACGCGGGCCCCTTTAAATGATATAAACCTTTGACCCTAGAGGAATAATGTGCAAATATATACGTTGCGTCTCTAGGCATGTTTTTTAAAAAAAATTCTAAAGGGTAAAAATAGGATTTCTATACTTTTCGGGTTTATTTCCAACACGGAGTCTATTAAATTTTTTCTCTAAATGGTAAAAATAGGAGCTACTGACTCTCGTAGTATATTTCTCGCAAATTTTACTTTTTGCTTTGCTGAAAAGGGGGGAAGGGTTCACAACTTTTGCTGTGAACTTCACAGCAGAATTTCAGAAGCATAAGAAATTAAAAACATACTATCGCACTAGCGCATCAAATTAGCAAAAATGAATTATTTTAAGAAACTGAGCTGTATTTGTTAAAGTGTCAGAAACATTACATATTTAATTTCACCCCCTTTTTTCAGCTATAATAATGTTTGGTGTGATTGACAAAGAATATATTGGGCCTTTCAATATTCCACAACTGGCATTATTTTCGAAGCAGCTTTCTTACTGATAGACGAACAACGGAGTGAAGTTCATAGCTATAAATGAAGTGCGAGAAAAACAGTATCTTTTCCGGCACCCATTGAGCGAAATATCTAACTTTATCTTCCGGATAATGTACTGAGTGCAGGTATTTCTCACATTGAAGTCTTCTAAATAGAATAATGCTATGTCCTTATCATATTTTTCTAGTAAGAGTTTATCACTTGGTATGTTTCCCTTAACATATATATCTTGCACACCGAAAAAACTGCATATTTCCTGGATTTCCTCTTGTATATGTTTTATTTCATTGCTATTTTCATTACGTGGTCTTATGGTTCTAATGTAAAAGCCGTTTCGATTTATGAAATTTAATATTGGACTCCATCTGTTTTTCTCGTACTTATACATATTGTATTTGACGTTCCATTTATAGCTATGAACTTCACTCCGTTGTTCGTTTATCAGTAAGAAAGCTGCTTCGAAAATAATCCCAGTTGTGGAATATTGAAAGGCCCAATATATTCGGTGTTAATCACACCAAACATTAGTATAGCTGAAAAAAGGGGTTAAATTAAATTTATAATGTTTCTGACACTCTAACAAATACAGCTCACTTTCTTAAAATAATTCATTTTTACTAATTTGATGCGCTAGCGCGATAATATGTTTTTAATTTCCTATGCTTCTGAACTTCTGCAGTGACTAAAAAGGAATTTTACAGATTCGGCTTTTTCTGAAATGTCTTGTGGGTAAGGCTCTCGTTAAGTCGTGTGCTGAACAATTTTTTAGCGAGTGCCAAGTAATGAGTGAGTTACAATGTTTTTGGTGTTATCTTTAGAATTATACATACTTGTTATACAAGGAAATTTCTTGTCCACGCCGAGTGCTCTTAATTTGGATTTTCCACTTAGGAGCAGTTTTTTTTATGAGCGCCATACTCATAAAACTGTAATTTAGTGCAAAAATGTAAGGGCGTGCTCTCTCCAAGTCTGAGGATTTGAATTTCCCACATACCTACTCTCATCATTCAAGCTGTGTGGATTGAGTTGGATCTATCCTAAGAGTAATCCAGTTCAAGCTCAATTATTTTACTTATGTTCCTAAATGGATAGATAAGTTACGATAACGAAGCGTTGCCATTTTTTTTACTATATATTAGGTTACAAAGAAACAACGATACTATTGCGCTTAATAGTTTATATACACGAAAAAGGTCAGGTTTGGTTAATGCTAATATAAAAAAATAGAATGAAAATTTAATAGCTTAGAAACCAATTTGGGCTATATATTTGCACATTAGGGGTAGGGGGTAAAGCATAGCATATATTAAATATGTAACCTAACCTAAGCTGAATCTTTGGTTAGAAAAAAGTCCAGCTTTGGATCGAAAAATAAACTATTTCCATAAAATCTGAACTAATAAAGGCTTTTATACCGTAAATTCTAGTTTTTTGTAAGAAAATTATGGAAAATACATTTCTCTGGCTCAAATGTTAAACTTCGGTTAGAAAAAGTCCAGCTTTGAATCGAAAAATTAGCTATTTCCGTAAAAATTGAACTAATAAAGGTTTTTTGACCGTAAACTATAGTTTTTTGTATGGCTCATACATTTCTCCGGCTCAAATATGAAATTTTGGTTAAAACAAACTCCAGCTTTGGATCAAAATATATGCCATGCACCCTTTTACAGTGTTTTAGAGGGTGGTGACCTCAATTTTATTTGTTGTATTTACTGTTTCTTCTAATTTGACATGATAATAAATTAAAACATCTGATTGCTTTAGTTGTCATTTGTTTATTCATAGTAATTTGTGTTAGTATTAAGTTTGACATATTTTTATTTCTGCTCTTTTCATGGTTCAATCTCATCCCCTTACTTTTCTTTGAAAAACTTAGTTATTGGGAAGGTTTTTTCCAGGTTTTACTAAAGACATTAAATCTCGTACAGGCTTTTATCAATGACATTAAATCTCGTCCCGTATTTATAAAAAAAATTAAAAATTTAGATATCTGGCTAATTGATGAATTTTAGACATGAAAATTATGGATATAATGAAAAATGTTAAATAATCCTGTTTGTTAAATTTAGAGAACACACCCAAGTATCTCCAAGAAGGAGAGAACATATGGGACGCATGGAGTTTAACTGAATCTGAAGAAGAGTTCCTTCTTTTTAACAGTATCGAAGATAGTACAGATGATATAATGGAGATCTACTACACAGAAGATGGACTATCGTATACATCAAATGATTTGGTATGGAGGTGGCCTTCGGCTCAAGTCCGTGTCGAGGACGATGATTGCTTACATGAGGATATACTCGTTTTTAGAAACGTAAAAATACTTAATAATGACGATGGTGATGATGCCAGTATTCAAATATTTACAAAACCATCACCTCAAATTTAAGTTATTATCGTTGAAGATAGGGCAGTGGAGAAGGATGTCAATTATTTAAAAAGTATTATAAATATTGATTTAATGGATGAATAAATTATAAGAAGAAGGATTTTATTTAAATAGCATTGATGAAAAAAAGAAATGGTTGATTTCTTAAGAAAAAAATACATTACACTGCTAACTTCTATGAAATTTTTTATCTTTGATATTTTATTTTGGAAGTCTCTGCTGGCATCCTTACTCTAGGCTAAACGAGTAAGAGAAAATTAATATAGTACAAACAAATTTATTGTATGATTACGACATGAGACTTAACATTGGTAATAATCATTATATTTATCGTTAAATGATATGAGAGCTCTTCCATCCCGATTTTCGATGTTTAAATGCCATTCCATAAAATAACCTCTTATGTTGTATCTTAAAGGACATCTTTTTATTTTCTTTTGGATGATACTCATCACAAGATTCAATGTTAAATCTTGCACTGTACTCGTTTCTGTTTGAGGTTTCATCACTGTCTATTATGCAGTATTTTAAGATATCTTGGTAGAGAAAGTCCCCCTGTCTCTATCTCTACTTTCGTTCGTCCTTTTCTACTGTACCGAACCTTGTTCTATGTGAACTTGAATGCACTCTGTATACATTTATTTTAATATAGTCTTTGATTTTTCTCCTCAGTTTCTCCAGATTTTTCTCCTCTTTCCCTCCAATTACACTTTCAAAACATGTAGTAGCCTCATGAGAATACTCAAAATAATGATGATGTTCTTTACATATAGAACAGTCACAAAAAAAATGATATTTAATTTTTTGATATTAATGATATTTAATGAAACTCGACAAGATCAACCAAAGGATCAGGCATCTCATGATCAGGGTCATATTGCGCAGGCAATAACGGTCTGGAAGGGGGGATATGAGGTATGGATGGGCTTTTCATCATCGATCGTTTTATTGGTGTTGCATTTTTATTGTTCCTTACCCTTTTCATTGGGCCTGTCAACTCATAATTGTCCTAGAAAAGAAAAAAAAATTTAGTATAAAAACACGACTCCCTGTTAGAGAACCTCCTTCTACAGAATTTATTGTAAGGCATAATTTTGTCTAGAAAGCATGTGTCATTGTCCCAAAGAAGACTCTCCCCCCATTTTGGCAAAGCAAAAAGTAAAATTTGCGAGAAATATACCGTGACAGTCAGTAGTTCCTATATTTACCATTTAGAGACAAAATTAAATACTCTCCGTGTTGGAAATAAACCCGAAAAGCATAGAAATCCTATTTTTACTATTTAGAAAAAAAATATTAAAAACATGCCTAGAGACGCAACGCATATATTTGCACATTATTCCTCTAGGGTCAAAGGTTTATATCATTTAATAGGACCCGAGTTTCAATAAACCTTCTCATAGTAGGTATGTATCTTTCTTGTTGACTCCCCTCCCCCACCACATAAACACTGAGTACTCAAAATGGAAAAAAATACTATATGAAACAATTTATTATAAGTAACACCCACACCTTTAGCAATTCAAAGGATTTACTGCAGTCAATTTGACGGGAATAAAAAAGTATCTTTTTTAGCAAAAACTCTGCTATCCTCATTCATATGGATTTAGCATACAGGATGCACACTTGACGAGTGTCAATAATTATCCCTATTTAAATCTTAGCGGCTTAATATCATAGTGGGAATCGACATACCTAAGAGTTGACGGTTGTAAGTTTTTACTTTTGTTAGAATATCGAGAGCATGAAAATTACATGAATTTGTCGAAAAAGGGAATTAATTCCAATAAAAGAATTAAAATCGTTAACAGTGGGGGGTCTAAACGGTAAAAAAGAGCGTAGTTTATGCTTTCTAACGACTATAACCATCGCATATTGGATATTTTTTTTTGGGGGGGGGTATTCCCTGAATTTGAAAATACTGAAGGGGGACTAAAAAAATTATTTTATTTGTAAATAAACTAAGAAAATTTACTAAATAGAACTCCCATTATAAATCGATGTAGCTAAAGTTTCCAAATCAATAATATCAGATGTACTCTCCATGGTGGCTTGAGACAGTATGATAATTTAACACATGTCCATTATAAACAAAATCTCAAGGGCGAATTGTGATTTAAGGGTAACCTCAAGTAAGTTCCTGATTGACTTTGAAAGAGACACATGATTCTGTCCCGCAGGGGAATCAATACATTTATAAACATCCCCTGATTGGCCTAGAAAGAGACACGTGATCCTGTTCCCGTTAGCGAATCAATACATTGCCCCGTTAGTATTTAGTGCGCATGGGCAAACTTCGTCCCGGAGTCAATACACTTAGAAAAAGCCCCCCTGATTGACCATGAAAAAGGTTTCATTGACCCGTTAGAGGATCAATACATTGCCCCGTTAGTATTCAATGCCCATATGCATTTTCCCCCGCAGTATTTTCAAGTTCCATGATTGACCTTGAAAGAACACTTTTACCAAGGACATTAAATCTCTTCCTGTTTTTTTTACCAAGGACATTAAATCTCGTTCAGGCTTTTTACCAAGGACATTAATTATCATTTAGTATGTAATTTCCCCTTTCTACTGTCATAGAAACTTAAAAAAGGGCTCATGCTATTGAAAATTGAAAAGGCTAGTGCCCTTTATAATAGTAGAAAGTGATCTGAGGGCAATAACCCCCCTCTTACGCCCACCATTTTCCCAAACACATCCAATCAATGTTTTAGATAGCCATTTTGTTCAAGGTTTTTAAAAGTTCTGGAAATTATATTTTTGAGGATGACAAACCCCACACACCTCTCAGGGCAATGGTTTTAAGTTCTGCCCTGGGGGCATATAAGGTTTTCATATATAGCGTTGTCGTAGAAACTTCAAAAAGGGCTCATTCAATTGGAAATTGAAAGGACTAGTGCCCTTTTTAAAAGTCGAAATTGATTGGAGGGCAACTAACCCCCCTCTCATGCCCACCATTGCCCCAAAAACATCCAATCAAAATTTTGGAAATGAGATCTTTTTAGGATGTCTACCCCCCGCCCCCACCACTACCACAGCCCTAAGGATTAGGGTTTTAAGTTAAGTCCTTTTGGTATATAAGGTTTTTATAGAAAGGGTTGTCGTGGAAACTTCAAACAGAGCTCATTCGATTGGAAATTTAAAGGGCTCGTGCACTTTTTAATACTAGAAAGTAATTTTAGGGCATCTAACCTCCCTCTCACACCCACCATTTCACCAAACACATCCAATCCAAAATTTTGGCATAGCCATTTTTTCAACGTAGTTGAAAGTTCTGGAAATTAAGTCTTTAAGGATGACAACCCCCTACAGCCCTCATGGTAAGGGTTGTAAGTTATGCCCTGGGGTTATATAAGGTTTTTGCCCCCAGGGCAAATGAATGGCTTCTCACCAGTGTGGATCCTCACATGTTGAATGAGATGAATATTTTGAGAAAAGCCTTATTACATGTATTGCAATTGTATTGTTTTTCACCGGTGTGGGTTCTCAAGTGATGGGCCATAACATTCTTTTGATTAAAACTTTGCTTGCATGCGTCACACTTGAATGGCTTCTCACCAATGTGGATCCTCACACGTTGAATGAGATGAATATTTTGAGAAAAGCACTTATTACATGTATTGCACTTGTATGGCTTTCCACCGGTGTGGGTTCTCATGTGAATCGCAAGAGTATTCTTAAGATTATCCGGGTTGAAGCGGTAGCTTGTAGCCCAGTGAGAGATTGCGTATAGATTGTTTCTAGTCATTTTGAAAAGGTGTTTCATTCTTCTGATTTTCTGCCACGTGGATGGCAGGGGGGCATATGTGTAGTGCCATGGTGGCGTGGAGTGTTTTGGAGGTTATTATGATAGGCTTGGATTGTAAAAACCTGAATCACCGGATTGAAGTATAATGTTTAACAAGAAATGTCTGAAAATGTCTTAGAAAGGATGAATTGGGTCTCAGAGGGGCAGTCAATAATGTCACTGTGGTGTGAATTGCATGAAGTAACACGTTCTACTGATTATTAAATAATAAAAAAAAGTTTTTTTAACTGAAAGTAAGGAGCGACATTAAAACTTAAAACGAACAGAAATTATTCCGTATATGAAAGGGGCTGTCCCCTCCTCGACGCCTTGCTCTTTACGCTAAAGTTTTTATTGTTTAAAAAAAAATAGAGTTGTGAGAAAGTCAAACTTTAGCGTAAAGAGCAAGGCTTTGAGGAGGGGATAGCCCCTTTCATATACGGAATAATTTCTGTTCGTTTTATGTTTTAATGTCGCTCCTTTTACTTTCAGTTAAAAAAACTTGTTTTTTTTTTATTTAATTTTTGAAAGTTTTTGAATAAATTCAGGTTTTGATCTTGGCTCACAGTACATGAATAATTAAAACAAAATTTTCTTATTAATTTACTTTTATTTGGTTAAATGGCTTTCTCGAAACTTGTTTCATTTTATTTACGAACGTTTTTATTAGTAATAAATGTACGTAACTTACGAATTAACTTACGTAACGAACTTCTATATTCATATATTTTTAATAAATATATTGGGGGGTTCGCCCCCTAGTCAATACCTTGCTCTTTAAGCGAAAGTTCAAATTTTGTTCCAATTCTTTAAAAATGACCGCTTAATCACAAAGGCTGTTAATTTGAATAAATAGCTCTTATAACAGTACTAAAAAATCTCTGGCTTAAAGAGTGAGGTATTGACTAGGGGGTGAACCCAATCATATATGTAATATTTTCTGTTCGTTTAAAGTTTTGATGTTGCTGCTGTTGCAGTTGAAAAACTTGTTTTTTTTAATATTTAATTTCTGATCTTTTTTTTAAATAATACTGGGAAGTCTGGCGTCCCCTTCATAGCAATGTACCTTCCCCCATGAAAACTTCCTTCGTGGAAAGATCCTTCTACATAATCCCCCACCCCAGGCACGTACGCAGGAAGTTGTTTCGGGGGGGGGGCCAAATCCTTCAAACCCATCATTATGTGAGAAAAATCAGAAAATTATGGGAAAATGACAAAAATCATGAGATTTCGGGGGGGGGGCCCGGAGGCCCCCCTGTGTACGTCCCTGCCCGACCCCCCCCCCTCCCTACTACCAGGAAAAATCTCCCCTGAAAACGTCTGTACTGTATACTTCCCAATAACCAATACTATATGTTAACATTGGGTAAAGGTCATAACTTTCAGCCCTTCTCCCGGGAACTTTGGGGGATTAAGTCATTTAAAAAGACATACTTATAATATTTTCGAACATGCCGAACAAAATGGATATCTCAAAATTTTGATCAGGTGACTTTGGGAAAACAATGAGCGTGGGAGGGGGCCCAGTTCCCCTCCAATTTTTTTGGTCACTTAAAAAGGGCACTAGAACTTTTAATTTCCATTCCAATGAGCCCTCCCACGATATTCTAGGACCACTGGGTCGATACGAACCCCTGGGAAAAAAAAAAATAATAAAAATAAACACACACCCGTGATCTTTCTTCTGGCAAAAAATGCAAAATTCCACATTTTTGTAGATAGGAGCTTGAAACCTCTATAGTAGGGTTTTCTGATACGAACGATATGACGGTGTGATTTTCATTCAGGTTCTATAATTTTTAGGGGGTCTTTCCCCCTTTTTTTGAAAATCAGCCAAATTTTCGCAGGCGCTTAACTTTTGATGAGTAGAATAAAATTTGATGAAACTTGAATGTTTGAAATTAGCATTAATATTTTGTTTTTTTGATGTATGTATTGGTATTAACATATCGTTTTTTAGAGTTTAGGTTACCATTGAGCCAGGTCCTAATAACCAATACTATATATTAACATTGGGTAAAGTTCATAACTTTCAGCCCTCCCCCTGGGGGCTTCGAGGGATTAAGTCATCCTAAAAGACATATTTATCATATTTTCGACCATGCTGAACAAAATGGCTATCTCAAAATTTTGATCAGATGACTTTGGGAAAAAATGAGCGTGGGAGGGGGCCTAGTTGCCCTCCATTTTTTTGGTCACTTAAAAAGGGCACTAGAACTTTTTATTTCCGTTCCAATGAGCCCTCCCACGATATTCTAGGACCATTGGGTCCTAGAATATCGAAAATTTCGAATATCGAGAATATTGAAAATTTAACATGCACTCAGAAAAATGATGCGTTTTCAATAAAAGCTCCGAATTTGTTTTAAATTTATATTTGGTATCATCCCCGCCCTCTGGAAATGATTGCTAGGGGAGTGGGGGGCTGTCGCATATTGTCACGGTGGTGTGAAATATTCATAGTCTTGGCTCAAAAAACGTTGTATTTCCGTTGAGGAATACCTCAATATGGCCGAAATTTGTAACTAATATCAACCTTGCCCGTCTGAAAATGATTGATAGGATGTATTTTTCTTTAATGCATTGTTCTTTTTGCTTATACTTTATTCTTTATAAACTTTTTACGTTTTGTTTTTTGTTCTTCGTGTTTTTTTAACTGCTTTTTCTTCGTTTTAATTAATAGAAATTTTATTTACAAAGGTCTGTGTTTTTAAGATTTGTTGTTTAGGACGAGTTTTCAGTACCTAAGAGTTTACGCAATTTAAGCATCTTGTAGTCTCCTTTCGCCTTTATTGTTAAAAATACAGTAAGAACAATCCACAATATTATCTGGTATCACTCCCTAAAATGCATTACTTAATGAACAGGTGCAGTTTATGGAAACAGAGATTTTCTGTCTGCTTGCCAATTATCACAGATGTAAGAGACACATCATTCTAGCATGCCTAAAAATGGGAATTTTTCTCACATGGAGTAGGTTATTTCTAGAATATATTAGCCAGAACAACATACTGGGAATAGTCTGCTGGTCCTGGCGCTTGAGGCGTTGTTCCATTGGAAGGAAATATACATTTTCATTCCTTACGAGGACAAAGAACTAAAGAAAAAGAAAAAGCCTTGAAAGAAAGAACAGAAAAAACACAAAAAAACGCTTTGAACGTTTCGACGAAGAATAAAATCTCAAAAAAGTATTATGTGACAGTGAAGTATGCGCTGCCATTACGCAATTTCAGAATTGTCATTACGCAACACCCATGAGTGTGCTGTCATTACGCAACATTTGCCTCGTCATTACGTAAGATGTGCGCTTACATTTAGTAAGATATGTGCCGCCATTACGTAAGATCCATGTATGGGCTGTCGTTAAGTTACAAGTGGTGACTCCCCATGGGCCCTGACGCGAGGTAACACAAGATTGCGTCATCCATATTACACATGACCATTTAAAACAGGGTTGTGTCGTGTGACGTCATGGAAACCACAGGGGTGTGTCGTGGGAATCTTGCAATCTGAAACAAGATTGCTTCATCGATATTAGGGCATGCAACCGGAATCCGAGGAGGGCATATGCTTGTATTTCACCTGGAAACAGGGGTATGTCGTGGGAATCTTGCCAGCCCGCCGGTAGAAATAGGGACCGCCATGGACAAGTGTGACGTCTTGAAGGACTAGTAGCTCAACATATAAACCCCCTATCTGACTCACGGAAATCCTATTCCGTGATTTATATAGAAAAGTAATTTATTAAATAATATTTCATTATAAAGTTTTGATCCCCTTGCCTGTAATCAACGAATTCAAGAGATCTCGACGTATTCTATCTATATACCTTTTATTTTTTCCAATAGCTTCTTTCATCGATTTTTTACTTTTAAATACATCACCTAATTCTTTTCTATTTAAATCGATGAGTCCTTTCCCATATTCAATGCCTCTATTTTTACTAACTCTAATTGAGGTTTAATCATATTATTATACACAGACAAAGCTCCACCTTTTATATTTTTCAGGAAAGTCTCTTGAATAATTCCGAGTTAGCTATATTTTTCAGGAAAGTACCAATACCAATACCGTATTGTCTTGTGTATAGCAATTGTTTTTATTAATCAACGTTTATTATAGTAAAAAATTTATTAAACATTTTTACACTATCATTTATAAGAGAAAGAATGAATTGAAACTAATTTACTAAACATTAAACTTTTTTCAATTTCATTAAACTATCTTCAAATCTAAAACATAACGAATATTATCACCATTCAAATCAATAAGTCTACCTAATTGATCAGTAATTGACATTTTCAAAGAATTAATATACTCTTTTCGATTTATCAAGAGATATTGTCTTTCTTTAGGAATTTCTATGATCAAACAGCCTGGTTAAGTATTAGGTGCAAATGTTCGTATTACATCAGATTGAACTCCATCAACGATTGAACTATCGACTAATGAAAAATGGACTTGTAGTATTCGGAACTTTTGTACCTTCATTAATTTTATATGATAATATAATATCATTTTCAAAACCTAAAATAATACATAAATCACTATTAAATTGAAATTCATTATTATCTTTCAAAAATATAGCAAATTTCATTGTTACAGGATTAGATAAAACAGTTATCTGAGAATTTTCTCTGGAAGCATTAAAGTAATGACTTAGAAAATAATTGAAACACTCGTCATTATACATACAATTGGGTATCACAGCACTTATCCATGGTTCATCTTTATTTTTTTTTAAACTCAAATGTATTGTTTTTAAGATTTACACTAATACTATGACATGAATACCATACAGTACAATGCTTTAAGGCAATTTCATAATCATAACTACAATTTAAATTAATCGGATTTCTTATATAAAATTTTTCAGTTTCACTTTATTACCTTCAATAATAATCAAACCCATTTAATTGAATTTTTTTAAATATGAAGTTTTCTTTTGATAAGAACAAATAATTTTCAATCAAATTTTAAGATAATTTTGATTAATTGTATAATATTCATGTTTTTATAATATTTTATTTTTTGATAAGGAATCTAACAAATGTCTAACCTGATCTGATGTATTAGTAGGGTGCTAAGTACCCTTTTGCATGAAGCTCTAGGAATTACTATGCTATTTTCAAGATGCTCTGCACCTTTTCAAAGAGAGTGACTATCCCCTCAAAATGTCGTATGCATTTTTATGATGCCATAGGAATCACAGTGCTATTTGCTTGATGCTCTACACCTTTTCAAAGAGAGTGAGTATCCTTTCACACCTATGTTCCTTGGTACATTTCCAAGCAAAGTGATCAAACACGTTTTGAAACTATAATTGAGATTGTATAATGCAAGCAGACTGGTTTTTGAGGAAACACCTATTTTTTAGGGACAATCAGAAAGAGCGGAGCTTACTCCATATACGATAACTTCATTAGTAATTAGATTCAAATAAAAGGAGTGATTTTCATTGCAGCTCATATTAGTCGGAGAATTGAATTCAGAGAGAATAGTTTATTTGAGACGATATTAGTAGAGAAAATGAGTGGAACATTTACACAATTGGAGGTTGATAATGGAGCCAGTAGTAGCAGCAGCAAAGATATACGAGTATCAAACGTGGCTCTGGAAATTACACGAGGCTGTAGACTAAGCCTTGAATGGGATGATATGTATGGTAGATACGTAATATCATTGAGCAAATTTAAATTGGAGGAGTAATTATGCTTTGCTGCGAAACTGAACATTGTGCATATAAATAGACTTCAGGCAGCATTAGATGCACTAGTGAAATATATTGATGAAAACTAATTGAATCAGTGATTATTTTCGTTGTACTTATGTTCAATAAAACTGTTTCTAAATCAAAGATATTTTTATTTCTATAGTAGGCTAGCGTATATTTTTTTAGAGTAGAAAAATTCTGGTTAGTCTTAAGTTGGTTGTGAGAGTGTTAGGACTCTAAAAAAAAGATAGATTTGCGAAAGAGGAAATCTTGGAGAATCTTGTGTTTATTGAAAAACCTAACATTTAAAATTATGATTTTCTAGAATTATCTATTCAAACGAAGATGTTATCTCAGGGAAAACTTGTCAATGTAACAAAAACTGATTCTTCATCATTAGACTATTGTATGAAGCTTCTACGCTGTAGTCCAAATGCATTTACACAATTTATTGACATATTAATCACGACACAGCAAAATGATATTGTGGATATGCTTTTAAACACTAGCTTAGAAATTTAGGATTTTTTCTCATGAGAAAGATGGAGTTCATGGATGATATACTCCTTTTTCTCTCTATCCCACTCAATTTGTTGATAGTAGCTCAGTTTCATTTTGGCGGTGAGAGTGTCAACACATGAAAAAAAATGTTCCATACATGTCCGCTATGCACGTGCACACTGGGCAGCTGGTCATCATGTCAGAATTGTACAATGATTGATGAGTATGATGAAAAGTGCAGATTTTGTAACCCGTATAAATCGCATAGAAGATATGCTGTACAAATTAAATTTTGTAATTCCTGTCTTGAAGTGGTGTGTGACTCTCATCCTAGAAGGCACCTATGCTGCAATTGCCACTATGATAAATGTAATCAGTGGGAGAATACATATCCTAGTATGATTGGAAAGAATCCTAAGCGTGATTTTATTTAATTGCTAAGAGATTGGTGTCGTCGTGGCTTTAGATTGTTTTGAGAGGAGGAGCCGAGTCAGCGATTCAACTGTTGGAACAACAAAAGAATTTGGTTTCTACGTCATCGTTGTGAAGACAATGGCTACTATGATTATAAGCCCACTGATTTTTATTTTGCTGTGACGGAATGTGATTCGCCACTTGAGGACACTGTTTGTGATATTGCTTCAAATAAGCAAATTGAAACTTGCGAATTCTATAAAATGAATGAGAATAGTATCATTGACTATACAAAGAGATATGATAAGAGTGAAGTTACACTCTATTGTAGAAAATGCGACCCTGACATTGCAGCAAATCAGGATCAGCTAACTGTGAATTCAGATAATCTACCTGCATTAGTTGTTCTCGACAAATACCTATACCTAGTAGAAGATGAAATCTAAAGAGTATAAAAGTCGTTTTTATCATGTATATACATTTTTCATTTATTAATAAACAATTTCACATACATTTTTAGAACATTTTATTCGTAGGGCACTAAAATCAATATTAAACACGCTTGTAAGTATATTTTCCACTAGAAAGTCGTTCAATCGAGGAAAGTCAACATAGACGTCGAGAAACCGCTTTTAGGTATAACCACGACATCTAAACATGAAAAAGAGTAGTGCATGAAAGCCACATGTCTTAGTCGTTAAATCCTGTACTCTTCGTGGATTTTGAACAATAGTTTTCCCACTGCTTTCAATAAAGTTGCTGATGTATGGAATGTAGGATTTATACGATAGGCCAAGAGGATCAAAAAATTCAATATTCTTCGCTGCTTGAAAGATGCATAGCCAATGGCCTGTCTTCAAAGTCGACGGACTGCTATTAACAATGATTAGGGTATTGTTAACATTTGGAACTTTTTCAATGAAGTCCAATGGTATGCAATAGGACTTGTACTGGGACATGTATGGATCCATATTAAATACGTTAATTATTTGATTTATGTTCAGGGTGTTAGGTCTATTTGAACACTGCCGTCGGGTGTGATTTCCCAATAGGTTTCGAATTGACTCAATGATATTAGTGTGATACTCTCAGTCAAAGCATTGGCAAATGTGCACTCTAAACGTACATTCCCTGTTCGTACTATGCCCATATCCTGGGTCCCCGATAGGTCCAAAACAATTACGCCATGTTATTTTAAAACATTGAATTGATTACTGCATTTTCAAATAGTTTGTAGTCATGATTTAGGGGCTGCATGGTCAACTCATACAGAGTTCTATAGGATTTTTTGTCAAATGATAGAGTGCACAGAGGAATACCATTCACTTTAAACACAAGGCTAGATAGACCGAAACAATTAAAATCATGGGGGGATGCAGTCCAGGATCCAACGGCACTGCCACTCTTCACAAAGAACAAAGCGAGTTTTGATGGGATTTCCCCATTGATAAATGATGAATCGGTATAACTACTAGAGCCGGTGGGAATGTGACGTTGATTGGTGATTGTATGGGGGACAAGAAGTTTAATGTTGTTACCATGGGCTCTTAGCTTTTCCACTGCCAATGCAACAGAGCTCATAACCTGTTGTTTTCGGACATGAAGAATTGCCGATGTGATAATGACATTTGCATCGGATGCTGCAGGAAGTGTTTTTCTCAAAATGAAATTCGACGGGGCTAGTTGCAACTTTATATCAATCTTGACATTGGGAGTAACCATTTGGATATATTGAATATCTCATGATTTAATTTTCCAACCAAATGACACTCCTGGGTCACTGAAGTAGTCAACTCACCGTCAGTATCAACACCTGATCGATATTCATAGCCCAATGACTGTCCTCTCAACTCCTTATATGCCTTTGGTGTCATCATCGTAAATTGTATGTAGCTTGCATGGTTAGATAAGTTATTGCTAGTGCTCACCAATGTTCATTAATAAATACATTAATTTGTTTGAACAGGTTGTGTAGAATACAGTTTTCGTAGGAGAGACCATCGGCAGCAGTTGGAGTTGCATTATCTGACTTTTTCTTCACCGCAACTTTTAAATCAATAAATCTTGATGACAAATCAATGGAACAGTTTTACACTGCAAAATATTTGAAAGTGTATATTTTTTGAGACGGGTTGCTGGGGATGAAATTGTTCATAGTAGCCATACTTGACACTGACATCAACATTTTCAGCATTGAACAGATTCAATGAGGAACTGATTGATGGATTGATTCCTTGTGAGGGAGATAAGTCATCTTAAGAGAAGAAATCCTTCTTTGATCTAACTATATTTTTCTTTTTCTTCTTATTGATCTTCGTCGTTTTATTCCTCAAAGTCTTTGTTGATGTCCTTCGCTTCCCGCCTGGGTAGAGACTGATGAGTGAATGACGCGCACGCATCCTTTTCAATCCCTTTCCATTTTGATTAGATTTTTAATTGCTCGCCGACGGCTCTTGCTGAAGATCTAATATTTTCTTTAACACTCTCTAAAGTGTTTACAGGAACATACTGAAGATGTTTTATATTATAGTGATGAACAAGTTCATGAGTTTTTTTTTCGTTCAAGAACACGTAGGAGGGGGACATTTGAATTACCAACTCTTGACGTTTCCACAAAAAATGCATAAGAAATATGCAAGAGTCCGATGCGAAAATAGGTGGATAATCAGCAAAAATAACTTGATCCATCCCGTAAACAGTGCCAGCGTTTTTCCCATTGATCATATTCTGTTTAAAGCCAAGAAGGTCTCTCAGATTATCATTGAGAATAATTATTTCAGTGTCAACAGGTGAGGTAATTTAAATCCTATCGTGTTCCATTAAATAATTAAAATGGAATGTTCCATTCTTACGATATGAGATTTTTCTATTGATTGTATGACACAATTATTCATAGTTTTGGCTCTAAAAACGTTGTATTTCCGTTGAGGGTTTTCAGGAATACTTCAATATGTCTTAAATTTGCAACTAATATCAACCTTGCCCGTCTGAAAATGATTGTTAAGATATATTTTTCTTTAATGCATTTTTCTTTTTGCTTATACTTTATTCTTTATAAACTTTTCACGTTTTATTTTTTGTTCTTCTTGTTTTTTCAACTGCTTTTTCTTCGTTTTAATTAATATAAATTTTATTTACAATGGTCTGTGTTTTTAAGATTTGTTGTTTAGGACGAGTTTTCAGTACCTAAGAGTTTACACAATTTAAGCATCTTGTAGTCTTCTTTCGTCTTTATTGTTAAAAATACATTAAGAACAATCCACAATATTATCTGGTATCATTCCCTAAAAAGCATTTCTTAATGAGCAGGTGTAGTTTCTGGAAACAGATATTCTCTGTCTGTGTGTCAATTATCACAGATGTAAGAGACATATCATTCTAGCATGCCTGAAAAATGGTAATTTTTCTCACATGGAGTAGGTTATTTCTAGAATATATTAGCCAGAACTACATACTGAAAATTGTCTGCTGGTCCTGGCGGTTGGGGTGTTGTTCTATCAGATGGTAATAGATCTTTTGAGTCCTTACAAGGACAAAGAACTAAAGAAAAAGAAAAATCCTTGAAAGAAAGAACAGAAAAATACAGAAAAACGCTTTGAACATTTCAACGACTAATAAAATCTCAAAAAAGTATTATGTGACAGTGAAGTGTTCGCTGCCATTACGCAATTTCAGAATTGTCATTACGCAACACCCACGTGTGTGTTGTCATTATGCAACATTTGTCTCGCCATTGCGTAAGATGTGCGCTTACATTACGTAAGGTATGTGCCGCCATTACGTAAGATCCATGTGTGGGCTGTCGTTAGGTTACAATTGGTGACTCCCCATGGATCCAGACGCAAGGTTACACAAGATTGCGTCATCCATATTACACTGACCATTTAAAACAGGGTTGTGTCATGTGACGTCATGGAATCCACAGGGGTGTGTCGTGGGAATCTTGCCATCTGAAACAAGATTGCGTCATCGATATTACGCCTGACCATTTAAACAGGACATGTCTTTAAAATCCGGGAAGGGCATGCAACCGGAATCTGGGGAGGGCATGTGCTTGTATTTCACCTGGAGACAGGGGTGTGTCGTGGGAATCTTGCCAGCCGGCCGGTAGAAACAGGGACCGCCTTGGACAGGTGCGACGTCTTGAAGGACTAGTAGCTCCACTTGTAAACCCCCTATATGACTCACGGAAATCCTATTCCGTGATTTATATTGAAATTTTTATTTGATTATCCTAAAGAAGCAACTTCTTATGAATTACCTAATAATTACATAAATCATCCTGAACTCCTTCGAGACGCAATAAAGAAATCAGGTGAGTTGTATCAAATATATGGTGGAAAAAGGACTTGGAATACCTGAATATGTTAAACTAGTTGATTTTGTAAAACTTTATAGGTACAGATTGTTAAAGGTTGCTGAAATTCATAAAATGGACATAGAAATACCACAAGTAGGAACTGGATAGTTTTTAAATGCAAATAAAGTGATTGAACTAGTATACAGTCTAACAGGTAGTAGAGATGCTGAAAATACATCAGATCAGGTTAGACATTTGTTGGACTCCTTATTAAAAAATAAAGTATTATAAAAAACAAGAATATTATACAATTAATCAAAATTATCTTAAAATTTAATTAAAAATAATTTTGTCCTTATCAAAAGAAAATTTTATATTTAAAAAAATTATTGAAGGTAATAAAGTGAAACTGAGCAATTTAATATAAGAAATCCGATTAATTTAAATCGTAGTTATGATTATGAAATTGCCTTAAAGCATTGTACTGTATGGTATTCATGGCATACTATTAGTGTAAATTTAAAAACAATACATTTGAGTTTAGAAAAAATAAAGATGAACCATGGATAAGTGCTGTGATACCCAATTGTATGTATAATGACGAGTGTTTCAATTATTTTCTAAGTCATTACTTTAATGCGTCCAGAGAAAATTGTCAGAAAACTGTTTCATCTAATCCTGTATCAATGAAATTTGCTATATTTTTGAAAGAAAATTATGAATTTAAATTTAATAGTGATTTAAGTATTATTTTAGGCTTTAAAAATGATATTATATATTATCATATAAAATTAATGAAGGTACAAAAGTTCCGAATACTAAAAGTTCATTTTTCATTAGTCGATAGTTTAATCGTTGATGGAGTTCAATCTGATGTAATACGGACATATGCACCTATTACTTAACCAGGCTGTTTAATCATAGAAATTCCTAAAGAAAGACAATATCTCTTAATAAATCGGAAATAGTGTATTAATTCTTTGAAAATGTCAATTACTGATCAATTAGGTAGACTTATTGATTTGAATGGTGATAATATTCGTTATGTTTTAGATTTGAAGCTAGTTTAATGAAATTGAAAAAAGTTTAATGTTTAGTAAATTAGTTTTAATTCATGCTCTCTCTTATAAACGATTGTGTAAAAATGTTATTTAATTTTTTACTATAATAAATGTTGATTAATAAAAAATAATTGTTATACACATGACAATACGGTAGTGGTATTGGTACTTTCCTTAAGAATATAGCTAACTCGGAATTATTCAAGAGACTTTCCTGAAAAATATAAAAGATGGAGCTTTGTCTGTTTATACTAATATGATTAAACCTCAATTAGAGTTAGTAAAAATAGCGGCATCACCGCTTGTCAAGACTTAGAAAATAATTGAAACACTCGTCATTATACATACAATTGGGTATCACAGCACTTATCCATGGTTCATCTTTATTTTTTCTAAACTCAAATATATTGTTTTTAAATTTACACTAATGCTATGCCATGAATACCATACAGTACAATGCTTTAAGGCAATATCATAATCATAACTACGATTTAAATTAATCGGGTTTCTTATATAAAATTATTCAGTTTCGCTTTATTACCTTCAATAATAATAAAAACCATTTAATAGAATTTTTTTGAAATATAATTCTCTTTTGACAAGAACAAATTATTTTTAATTAAATTTTAAGATTATTTTGATTAATTGTATAATATTCATGGCTTTTATAATATTTTATTTTTTAATAAGGAATATAACAAATGTCTAACCTGATCTAATGTATTTTCAGCAGCTCTACTACCTGTTAGACTGTATACTAGTTCAATCACTTTATTTGCATTTAAAAACTATCCAGTTCCTACTTGTGGTATTTCTATGTCCATTTTATGAATTTCAGCAACCTTTAACAATCTGTACCTATAAAGTTTTACAAAATCAACTAGTTTAACATATTCAGGTATTCCAAGTCCTTTTTTCCCACCATATATTTGATTCAACTCATCCGATTTCTTTATTGCGTCTCCAAGAAGTTCAGGATGATTTATGTAATAATTAGGTAATTCAAAAGAAGTTGGTTCTTTAGGATAATTAATTAAAAAAAACTGTTTCCACAAAATAAGTTTTTTAAAGAAAAGTAAGACCTCCATTAAACTAAAAATGAGCAAAAATAGAATCAAATAATTTACCAAGCGTAAAACTACCACACATCAGCATCGGTAAATAAATGAAACCCAAAACGAACAGAAATCACAATAAATAACCGAGTCAAACTCAAAACGATCAGAAATTAACATAAGTTTGGCGCAAAACTCATAAACCTTCCCTAGGCCAGAAGAAAATTTGCACTTTACTGAAAAAATACAAATAAGTTTGCATTGCCATTTTAATATATATGTACTGGTATTTAGTAATCAAAATTTGAATATTTTTTTATTTACTAACGTTATAACAGTAAAAACATTTATATTTTTTCAGTAAAGTGCAAATTTTGTTCTGGCCTTGGGAAGGCATAGGGGTTTTGCACCCAACTTATGTTAATTTCTGTTCGTTTTGAGTTTGACTCGGTTATTTAACGAATTCTGTCTAACCTTTTGTATTAGTATTTCCCTGTTCTTAACTATATTTGTTAACAACTTGTTTAATTCTTGAACATCCCTTTATATAGATCAAATTATATAAGAAAAAAACTATTATACAGTAACATTTGAGAACTCTTTTTCATAATAAACACCAATGATTAACTCACCCGATTTACAGGATAATTCATACTTAATTGGCATCACATCATCACCTTCAAGACATTTTTCAGACATTTCTTGTAGATAAGCACATGAAACCTTCACACTTAGATTCTTTGATGCGCTGTATTTGATGCTCTAACTTTGGCCAAGACTCGTTACACTCTTTGGAGGTGTTTTCCCCTTTTTCAAAAATCAAATTGGCTTCAATAGAATACAAAACTTATATTACTGGCAAAATTATTACTGGTCGAAGATTTTTCACTGATACAGTGAATAACCATGATTTTTCAAAAGAAAAAAATCCCTGAGTTTCCACAAATTGTGAAGTTCTTTTGACTACTACCTCACACTTTTCAATTTTACCAGCTTGAATACTCCATTTTTTACATATTTTCATCGAAAAAGCAGCAAATTCTACATTTCTTGTAGATAAACGCGTGAAACCTTCACACTAGGATTCTTTGATGTACTTTATCTGATGCTGTAACTTTTATCAAGACCTGTTAAACCCGTTGGAGGTGTTTTTCCATTTTTTCAAAATCAAATTTGCTTCAATAGAATACAAAACTTAGATTACGGGCAAAATTGTCGAAGATTTTTTTCACTGATACAGTAAAAAAATCTTCGGTTAGAAAACCGTGATTTTCTAAGATTTTTCACTGACTCTTCAGAAATTGTGAAGATCTTTTGAGAACTACATCACACTCGTCAATTTTACCAGCTGGAGCTTTCTATTTGTTTACATATTTAATTGAAAAAGCAACAAATGCACATTTCTTGTAGATAATAGCGTGAAACCTTCACACTAAGATTCGTTGATGTACTGTATTTGATACTGTAAATTTTTTCAAGACCTGTTACACCCTTTGGAGGTGTTCTACACCTTTTTCAAAAATCAAATTTGCTTCAATAAAATACGGAACTTAGATTACGAAGATTTTTTCACAGATACAGTTAATAACCGTGATTTTCTAAGATTTTTCACTGACTCTTCACGAAATTGTAAGTTCTTTAACTACTACATCACACTCATCAGTTTTACCAGCTTGAAATATCAATTTTTTTTTTACAGATTTTCATCAAAAAAGCAACAAATTCTATGTTTCTTGTAGATAAACGCGTGAAACCTCCCCACTAAGATTCGTTGATGTACTGTATTTGATGTTGCAACTTTTACCAATACCCGTTACAGCCTTTGGAGGAGTTTTCCCCTTTTTCAAAAATCAAATTTGCTTCAATAGAATCCGAAACTTAGATTACAGACAAAATTATCAAAGATTTTTTCACTGATACAGTTAATAACCATGATTTTCTAAGATTTTTCCCTGAGTTTTCATAAATTGTGAAGTTCTGTTGACTGCTACCTCACATTCATCAATTTTAGAAGATTGAATCTTCAATTTTTTTAACATATTTTCCTTGAAAAAGTAACAAATTCATCATTTCTTGTAGATAAATGTGTGAAACCTTCACACTAAGATTCTTTAATGTTATGTATCTGATGCTGTAACTTTTACCAAGACCTGTTACACCCTTCGGAGGTGTTTTCCACTCTTTTTCAAAAATCAAATTTGCTTCAATAGAACGCAAAACTTAGATTACAGGCAAAACTATCGAAGATTTCTCACCAATACAGTGAATAACCATGGTTTTCTAAGATTTTCCCCTGAGTCTTCACAAATTGTGAAGTTCTATTGACCACTACCTCACACTCATCAATTTTACCATTGTTTTGAGGTTGACTCGGTTATTTATCGTAATTTCTTTTCGTTTTGGCTTCTATTTATTTATCGATGGTGATTGGCGGTAGTTTTGCGCGTGGTAGATTATTTGATTTGAATTTGGCTCATTTTGGTTTAATGGAGTTCTTCACTTTTCTTTGAAAAACTGGAATTTTGTCCTAGGACGCAAACTTTCCAGAGCTTTAGAGTTTGGCCATGTTTTCACCTTGTTTTAATATTCGGTAAACTGCAAATTTGTACTCTGGCCTTGGAAAGGCATAGAGCTTTTGAGCCCTACTCGGAATTTTGTGTTCTAGAGTTTTAGAGTCTGACAGAATTTTCTCTTTGTTTTAATATTGAGTAAACTGCAAATTTATGCTCTGGCCTTGGAAAGGCATAGAGCTTTTGGGTCATACTCTTATTAAGTTCGACTCATTTCGAGTTTGACTCGGTTATTTATTGTATTTTCTGTTCATTTAGGGTTCAATTTCTTTATCGATGGTGATTCGTGATAGTTTTACGCTTGGTAGAATATTTGATTTGATTTTTACTCATTCTGGTTTAATGGACTTCTTTACTTTTCTTTGAAAAACCTTGATTTTGTCGTGGGACGCAAACCTTCTAGAGTTTTAGAGTCTGACTGTATTTTCACTTTGTTTTAATATTCAGTAGATTGAAAATTTATGCTCTGGCCTAGGAAAGGCATAGAGCTTTTGAACTCCACTCTTGTTAATTTCCGCTGGTTTTGAGTTTGACTCGATTTTTTTTTGTAGTTTCTGTTCGTTTGGGTACCATTTTTTTATCGATGCTGATTTGTGGTAGTTTTACGCTTGACAGATTATTTGAATTTATTTTTTGCTCATTTTGATTTAATGAAGTTCTTTACTTTTCTTTGAAAAACAGAGATTTTGTCTTAGGACACAAACCTTCTAGAGTTTTAGAGTTTGGCCGTATTTTCACTTTGTTTTACTTTGTTTTAATATAAGTAAACTGCAAATTTATGCTCTGACCCTGAGAAGGCATAGAGCTTTAGAGCCGTGCTCTTGTTAATTTCTGCTCGTTTTGAGTTTGACTCGGTTTTTGTATTGTATTTTCTGTTCGTTTTGGGGTTTAATTTATTTATCGATTGTGATTCGTTGTAGTTTTATGATTGATAGATTATTTGATTTGATTTTTGCTCATTTTGGTGTAATGGAGTTCTTTACTTGACTTTGAAAAACTGGGATTTCGTCTTAGGACGCAAACCTTCCAGAGTTTTTTAGTTTGACTTTGTTTTCACCCTGTTTTAATAAACATTAAACTGCAAATCTATGATCTGGCCTTGGGAACGCATAAAGCTTTTGAACCCTACTCTTGTTAATTTCTGCATGTTTTGAGTTCGACTCTGTTATCTATTTTAATTCCTGTTCGTTTTGAGTTGCATCATTTACTCTTCTCTGAAAAATTCGAAATTGAAGTGTAACTTTTTTCTCATCTGCGGGAAATTTCAGAGCAGAACTTGAACTTTTCTTCTCTTCTTTGAGGAAATTCAGAACTGAATTACAACTTTCTCTCTTATTTTGAGAAAACTCAGAACTTCTTTTGAAAAAGTGGAACTTTTTTCTTCTTTGGAAACTCAGATTGGAAGTATAACTTTCCTAATCTTCTACGAAAAAATTCAGAATCAAAGTTTAACTTTTTTCTCTTTCCTGGAAAAAATCTGGAATCGAAGTTTAACATTTTTCTCTTCTTTGGAAAAAATTCAGAACTTGAATTTGAACTTTATATCTATTCTTTTGAGAAAATTTAGAATCGAAGTGTAACTCCTTCTCATCTTTGAGAAAATTCAGAACTTAGGTGAAGCTTTTTTTCTTCTTTGGGGAAACTTGGAACTGAAGTGTAACTTTCCTTATCTACTACGGAAAAGTTCAGAATCAAAGTTTAACTTTTTTTTCTTTTCTCTGGAAAAACAAATCCAGAACTGAAGTGAGACTGCTTCCTCTTCGTTGAGAAAATTCAGAACTGATCTGGAATTTTTTTTCTATTCTTTGGAAAAATTCGGAAACAAAGTATAGCTTTTTTCTCTTCTGTGAGAAAATTCGGAATTAAAGTGGAACTTTTTCTCTTCTCTGGAAAAAATCTGGAATTGAAGTATAACTTTTTTTCTCTTCTATGGAAAATTCAGAATCGAATTGTAACTCTTTCTCATCTTTGAGAAAATTCGGAACTTAAGTGGAACTTTTTTCTTCTTTGGGGAAACTCAGAACTGAAATGTAACTTTCATTCTCTTCTTCGGAAAAACTTCAGAATCGAAGTATATTTGTCCTATCTTCTACGGGAAAAATTCTGAACAGAACTTGGTCTTTTTTTTCTTCTTTGAAAAATTCAGAAGTGAAGTGGAACTTTTAATTTCTTTGGTGAATCTCAGAACTGGACTATATCTATGAAAAAATTCAGAATCGAAATATGACTTTTTTTCTCTTCTATTGAAAAATTCAGAAGAGAACTTTAACTGCTCTTCAGTTCTTTGAGAAAACACAGAAACAGAACTAGAATGGAACTTTTGCTCATCTTTGAGAAAATTCAGAATCGAAGAATAACTTTTCCTATCTTCTACGGAAAAAATTCAGAACAGAACTTGAAATTTTTTCTCTTCATTGAGAAAATTAAGAACTAAAGTGGGACTTCATTCACTTCTTTTTGGAAAATCCAGAATTGAACTGGAACCTTTTTCCATTCTTTGGAAAATATTGAATCTAAGTGTAACTTTTTCTCTTCCTTGAGAAAATTAAGAATTAAAGTGGAACTTTTCTCTTCTATGGAAAAAATCAGAAGAGAACTTGAACTGCTCTTCACTTTTTAAAGAAAACTGAGAATTAAAGTGGAACTTTCTCTCATCATTGAGAAAATTCAGAATCAAAGTGCAACTTTTCCTATCTTCTACGGAAAAATTCAGAACAGAACTTGGAATTTATTTTCTCTTCTTTGAGAAAATTCAGAACTGAAAGGGACTTCTTTCTCTTCTTTGAGAAAATTCAGAATTGAACTGGAACTTTTCTATTTTTTGGAAAATTTAGAATTGAAGTGTAACTATTTTTTTTCTTCATTGAGAAAATTTAGAATTAAAGTTGAACTTTTTCCCTTTTCTGGAAAAAATTCAGAATCGAAGTAAAAATGTGTCTCTTCTTTGGAAAAAATCCAGAATCGTAGTATAATCTTTTTCTCTTCTAAGCAAAAATTCAGAACAGAACTTGAATTTTTTTCTCTTCTTTGAGGATATTTAGAATTGAAATGTAACTCTTTCACATCTTTAAAAATTTCAGAACGTAAATGGAACTTTTTTCTTCTTTGGGGGAACTCAGAACTGAGGTGTAATTGCTTTTTTTTCTCTTCTTCGGAAATATTTAGAATCGAAGTTTAAAACTTTTTTCTATTCTTTGAGAAAATTCATAACTAAAGTGAGGCTTCGTTCTCTTCTTTTGAGAAAATACAGAATTGAACTGGAACCTTTTTCCATTCTTTGTAAAATTTGGAATCTAAGTGTTTTTCTCTTCATTGAGAAAATTTAGAATAAAAGTGGAACTTTTTCTCTTTTCTGGAAAAATGTAGAATCAAAGTAAAAATTTTTCTTTTCTTTGGAAAAAATCCAGAATCGAAGTTTATTTTTTTCTCATCTATGGAAAAATTCAGAACAGGACTTGAATTTTTTTTTATCTTCTTTGAGGAAATTCAGAATTGAAGTATAACTTTTTCACATCTTTAAAAAATTTCAGAACCTAAGTGGAACTTTTTTCTTTCTTGGGGGAACTCAGAACTGAGGTATAGTTGCTTTTTTTCTCTTCTTCGGAAAAATTCAGAATAGAAGTTTAACACTTTTCTCTTCTTTGACAAAATTCAGAACTAAAGTGAGACTTCGTCCTCTTCTTTTAAGAAAACCCAAAATTGAACTGTAACTTTTTTTTCCTTGAGAAAATCCAGAATTGAAGTATAACTTTTTTTCATCTTTGAGAATGTTCCGAACTTAAGTGGATATTTTTCTACTTTGGGAAATCTTACAACTGAAGTGTAACTTATTTTTCTTCTTCGAAAAAATTCAGAATGGATGTTGAACATCAAGCCAAGCGTCATTGACCTTCAAAACCTGTTTTTTGGGATTATAAAGCCCCCTCGGAACCAAAACAAATCGCGCGAGATTTCGCCATCATGACATGTAAATATTAGTTAACTACTTTTAAGCTAGGTTTATTTAGGTTAGGTTAGCACGGTTGCTCATGCTAACCTAACCTAAATAAACCTAGCTTAAAAGTAGTTAACTTTTAACTAATTTAACTAGTTAAATTTTAGTAGAAATGGAGGAAATTCTCTATATCTGTTGAGGCACCGTGAGTTTTGGCCAGAGAAAAAGCCTGAACTAAGATTTTTTTGGGGGTTGCGGGGGGGGGGGGTTCAAACGACCACATCATCTGACGATATACCGCAAGTTCTAACAATTTTATTTCTTTTTGGTTTTTATTTTTTTACCTTCTATTAAAGCACCTGAATTTTTTTGGATTACCTCTTCTGGGATGTCATTACACGCGTGGACTGCTCACACTGACAACATATTATCCTCATGTTGCCGGTCTGATTGTTCAGTTTTGTTTTTGCTGTAGAGAAGTAGCACGGGTTTTGGGGACCTGGAGAAAAGACGACGAATATATGTAGCAGAAAACTAAGTACATAAAGCGACTAGTAATGAAAAACATTGGTTATGAAGTAGTTTCTTTGGCTCGGACTGGCAGATTTGGCGAATTCAGCGTCTAGTTTTTGAGAGTATGATGATCTCGCTTCACTAGACTGTTCACCTCGCTTGGCATCTTGCGGGATGTTTGGTCCTAGAAGACGACGAACAATAAGTTTTACTGAAAACTGTTTTAAGATGAGACCAAGATTGTGTTTTACAGGTTCTGGTTTTGAAATCAGCAACTGTTTGGTTTTGCTTGCATTGAAATAAACGTTCAGTTCGGAGCATTTCTTAGACTTAAATATAAATAAACAATCTTAAGCAACAAGGGGCTCAGAGCAGCTTTGTTATTTAAGAGTGTTAACATCTACTAGAAATTTGTAGTAGAAATTTATCCAATAAGAAACATTCCTTTTTTTCATTACTACTACATGTGCTTTTTCGTTTTATGATTACACCACACGGTACTACGCACCATTGAACGCTCCTCCTCTATCTCATCTTGTTTGCAGGCTCTGCTTTGTTCTCTTCTTGCCATAAGATATGAAAGATTTAAACACGTGACCTGAGACTCTAAGGCTATTAGCCTGTAAAACCATCCAATGGCAAATCACATACATTATAGATATAGAGATATTTATTGCAAGAAAAGCCACAAAGCCATGGGAACAAAAATAAAATCGAATAACGCTGACAAAACGAAATAAAAAACAACAACAAAAACTTGCATACATACATTAACATCTTAAGGCACTCGCCCCCCTCTCTTCCCCCACAAAAATGTTCTCTATGACCCGTTCCTAATTTATTGTATTTTTCAATAGTTTTAATAGTTCCGAAGTCATATGAATCCATAACTAAAGCTAACCACTCGCTTGACCACACCATACTTGAAAATAAATCTAGTAATTTGGCTCAAAGGGCCACAAGTAAAGCAGACCCTCACCAAATTCGACGGACAAGGGATAGGACCATCCACCAGCCTAACCTCTCCTAAATATCGTTTTTCCAGTTGCTAACGAATTACCCCTCCTTGACACACACCACTTAATTTCATTAATATTTAAACACGCTTTAAAATAATATCTTATAAAATTACAGGCATCGCTCTGCTGCTGGTAAATTCCGAGGAACGTCGAGACTGCATCATCATACTGCTATTTCCGAATGTTTTAGTCCTCTAACGTACCCTTTACTAGTTTGTCTACAGTACCTATTTCCATTCTTATCCCTGTCCTTTAATTTCAAACACCTGATAAACCGCAACCATTTAAAATTGATCCCATCTGCAAAGCCTATGAAATTTTTCTTTTGTCCTGTAACTTCCGAATAGACTGTTATTCGGTAAGTTAATAACCTTTACCCCAATATCTTATAATTTTCGCCAGTCTTTTTACCTTCGACGAATGCAATCATAGTTCACTTTTTAACACCTAACTCTTGAATTTCCCACTGAAGCCTATAATCTCCTAAAATGTCCTAAATGCAATCTTTCTATTTCCCCTTTTACAAATCTCCAATCTTTTGCATCATGGCTCAGACGGATATGCCTGGTCAGTCCGACTTTCCTGAGCTTGTAAAGTTACAACCCTAGTGAATCAACTCCTTTACACCATTCATCTCTCTCCCTTTATAACAAAACTTGTTATTTTTCCTATCGTTTTTTCTGAAGCCTAAAATAGCAGATTTATCCATATTTAAAACTATTTTTTGCTTTCCAAATAAATATTCAAAATATTTGACATCCTTTGCAAATCTAAAGCCGAATCCGCCAGCAGTACCATATCATCTGCAAATAATGAAAAGAACCGTTCAAGCGACATTAGTTTTAACCTTGAGACGTTTCTATTAAAAAAAAAAAAACTTTTCAGTATCATTAATAGTCCAGGACTTTTAGCTCAAAAAAGTGTCGAACCCGGACAAAATTGCAATATAAACGAAAATGGTACCAAAATGATCAGAAAAAAATTCTGTACAACATACTAAAAGTCCCCATAAATCCGAGTGGGGCGAGTACCCGAAAAACAGGGCAAAAGGGGGAAATGCGGGGAAAATGGGAAAAATGCCGAACATGCCCAGAAAATAGTTTAAAGTGAGTTTTCTGAGGTTTTCACATACGCTGATTACGAAATTGACATATAAAATTCAGTATAGAAAAAGAGTACTACGGAATACGGGGGAACAGGGGAAAGAGGGAGAAAAGAGAAGAATACAGGGTAGGGGTAGAAAGTGGTTTCAAAGATATTTTCTGGGGTATTCCTATCTGGTGATTACGAAATTGAGAACTAAAATGATATAAAAAAATTGATTAACATAAAGCTGGGAAATGGGGGAGGAGGGAGGGGAAAAGGGGAAATATACAGGGTAGGGGTAGAAAGCGTGTGGAAATGTTTACAAATGTTAATACAGGAGATCTATAGAGGTTCGGCTACCCCATAGGTTCGGAAAAGGCAAAAAAAAACTCGAGAAAGAAATACGGAAAGATACTGAAATTACTTTATTCCGTATTCCTCGCCGTTATCAACAAGCGCGTGGGTTCGTCAACATAATCCTGTTCTAATTCGACATTCAGTAAAAGAAGCAAGGTAGACTAGTCACCGCGGAGTTCCAGTGCCGACGACAAAACCCATCCTGACGGAATGACATCTAGCGGATCCAATAGTCCCCAGTCTGCGTGGATGCTTACACATGTGACATGGTAGCAGGATAAATCAAGGTACGACGAGATTTTTTTGTTAAGTCAAGCATAATTTTGCGCCAGTACTCGCTTCAGTGAATGATCTAATGCAGAAACTAACGGGCCTAGAGTACAGTTCTAGTGAACAGCACGTTACTGCAACCGTAGCACGAATAAAGAGAGATACTAAGGATCTACTGACATTTCTTGAATTCCTTCTAGAGAACTGTCCTTTCACTAGTTCCACAGAGGTGAGAGGTATAGGCTCCGGGCTGATTGCCCAAAAAGGCGTCAATGCAGAGGATTCTAAAGCTATAGGTGAGCTGATCTTCCAGTGCATGGATGGCCAATCTGTCGAAAGTTTTTCATTCAGGAAGAAAGACAAAGTCGTTGCACTGGCATCCGATGGGAACATAAGGATAGATGGCGAGATTTTGTATATCGACCCTGCACTGCTTATTCAACGTCTTTCGACTGCTGCCCATACATCTGAAGATGACATGGCAGAAACTCTACGTTACGAACTGTGCAGTTATCCGCCCGCTTTGTTTGAGAATTCTGGCATAATGCGTCAGCCAGACAAACCTGCACTAGCGAAAGCAATATGTAAAGAAGCGAATATGGACTCGATTCACCACCTGCCAGTGTCAGATCGTGTCACTATAGTTGACGGAGGTTGGCTGCTTCAGCAAGTACCTTGGAAGATTGGTGATACTTATGATTCAATCTATGACAGCTATGTTAGTTTCGTTACTAGATGCTGTACCTCCCCTACTGTTGTCTTCGATGGATACAGCACTGGTCCAACCACGACAGATGCTACCCACAACCGACGGTGTAAGGAAAGCCAGCCTCAAGTGATCAATTTCAGTTTAGTAATGAAACTCCAGAACAAGAAGGAAGAGTTTTTGAGCAAATCTCAGAACAAACAGTGAATTATAAGCTATATTAGGGAAAACTCAGAGAAAAAGGATTTGAAGTCGTCCATGCGAAGGATGATACTGACTATCTAATCGTGAAGACTGCCGTAACGAAAGCAGAAAACTCTGAAACAATAGTTCTTTGCAATGACACTGACCTTCTGATTCTACTCCTGTATCACCTCCCGCCTAATGCAAAAACACTTTACTTCGAATCGTCAACGAACGCAAAAGAAGCGATAACACGGTTCTGGTGCCTCAACGAAGTTAAAAAAAAAATGGGAGAAGTATCCAGGCTACTTCTGGTAGGGCACGCACTCTTGGGATATGACACGACCTCACGAGTTTTCTGCGACATTGAATTTTCTTGGAAAAAGTCTCTTCGTCAAATACTATGGTGTTTGTTAAGCCTGAAAGGCTTCCGCCAACCGAAGCTGCAGCTTCATTCCACTCCCAGCGAGTGCACCTCCAGGTATCCCGTTGGAAAGGGGACCCAGCTGACTTCGACCCGGCTGACTGGGGTTGGGTCCTCAGAGACCATAAATACTCACCTGTGATGACCGATTTGTTACCCGCACCTCAGACTCTTTTGAGTGTCTTGAGATGCAACTGTAAAACAGGCTGCGAGAACTCGCGATGCAGCTGCAAGAAAAATGGAGTAGCGTGTACGTTCGCGTGCGGAGAATGTCAGGGTATCAACTGTTTGAACAGGGACAACGAGATTGTCGAAGACGAGGAGGTCGACTAGTGACATCAATGCTGTGTTTTTCAAGTCAACTCTACTGCCGCAGATTTGACCTATAGTTACTGAAGTTCTTTTTTTAGTTTTTTATTCAACGATATTGCCTTCGAAAGTACAAATTTTACCTATAATAGCTGAAGTTTTATACTGTGATCACTGCCAATCGGTTGTTTTCTTTATGTTTAGTAATTCAAATGATTGTAAGAAATGTCTGTGATTCAAGAAAGTAAAAGTTTGATAGTTAAGCGAGTTATTTTGTCCATAGGCCTACTTATTAGCCATTAGCAGCTGGCTCAGGAGTCAGGCTTCCCTTCCCCTTTTCCGTTATTTCCTCCAGTTTTGTTCGGTTTTCATGGTTCTCTTTTTCTTTCCTTCATTTTAGGTGTCAGTTTCGTGATCAGCAGATAGGAAAACCCCAGAAAACACATTTCAAACTGATTTCTACCCCTGACTTCAATTGTCCCTTTTCTTTCCCTCTTTCCCACTTTTCCCTCGTTATGGTGGGGCTCATGTTCTTTATTTCATTTTAGATGTCAGTTTCGGGATCAGCAGATAGAAAGACCCCAGAAAACATATTTCAAAGTGCTTTCTACCCCTACCCTGTATTTTTAAATTTTTCCCCTCTTCTCCCTGTTCCCCCCGTTTTCCGTAGTACTTTTACTCTATACTGACTTTTGAGATGTCAGTTTCGTGATCAGCGTATGGGAAAGCCCCAGAAGACTCACTTTGAACTATTTTTGGGCATGTTCGGCATTTTTCCCAATTTCCCCGCATTTCCCCCTTTTCCCCTGTTTTTCGGGTACTCGCCCCACTCGGATTTATTGGGACTTTTAGTATGTTCTACAGAATTTTTTTTCTGATCATTTTGGAACTATTTTCGTTTATATTGCAATTTTGTCCGGGTCAAACCCTAAAAGTCCTGGACTGTAATAACAAGTGAAACAAACAATGTAATAGAGTGCACTCCTGTTTATGCCCTACCTCACATAAAACTGACCTAGAATAATAAATGTCCACCTTCACTACTACTTGAACCAACTCATCCATATCTTATTTTCTTATGAATTTTTTGATGACTAATTCTTTTGTGTTGAAAAGAGTAAGGAGCTCTGAGCGGTGTATATATTCAAGAAGGTGTTAACTCATTATTTGCGAAAATAATGCACAGCTAAAATTCCTAGCTGATAAGTTTATGCTAATTTTATAGTCTAAAATAGTGCTTATCCATTACATTTATTTTCAGGATTAGTTAATCTATGCTTTTGCTCTAAACCCACAGCAGCAGTGAACTTTTATAAATTTTGACCTGTAAATTTTTGGATTATTTAGAAGTGCTGATGAAAAAAAACCCTGGCTAAGAGCTTTCGAGTCACTATTGATAGTTTTCATAAAAATTTTATTATCAAATGTCTCATCTTAAGTACTACATAAAACTCTTTGACTGACACTATGTCTTACATGCAATTGGGTGATAAGAGAAGTTACAAATTATATTTACCGAAAGCCCTCCCCTCACTCCATGCAAAATAATGGACTAAAAAAATTTTTTTTTTTTTTAGATTTGACATTGTTTTCGAAATGTGTAAACCACTTAAAGATCAGAACTGTGTATACCTAAGTTTAACAGACCAGTAGATTTTGCTTGAAGTGCAAATATATTCATGAAATTAACCTATAGGTCCCTAAGTATCTTCCCGTATGAAATTTTTAGAGAAATATTCATATCAATGAAATTGAGAGTGTGTTTCTAAAAAAAAGTGTGTTTATTGATATTTTAGCCGGTTTATTAGACACACCTGTTGTTTTTAATCTAAAGCTTAGGCTGTGTGTATTTGTATGCTTTTTGTAATTTCATGATAGGCTTTTAATTTTATATTATAATTACAGTGGAGGTGAATCGAAAGAGGATTTTTGGAAAATGGTTCACCTATCAACGGATTACCTTCCAAAGAATAAGCCACGTTATTTGATGGGAGTTGGAGCAGCTACGGATCTGGTAGTCTGTTCAGCCCTAGGATGTGATATGTTTGATTGTGTTTTCCCAACCCGAACAGCTGTAAGTTTTCAGCTTTTCTTATGCTTTGATTTAAATTAAAATATGCTTTCACTCCTAAAACTGTATGAAACTGACAAGACTTGGTAGCCAAGACCGTTCTTGAGGTAAAAATGCACATCAAAATACCTGCTGAGTGACAGTATTTGTCTAGATGTGAGGGCATGCAGAGCATGTACGAACACAATAAAGGGGAGAAGAGGAATAGAGAAAAGGTATTACGTCTCTCTCTTTCTTTATATAGGGACACAGGTTTAGTTTATTATTATTAATTTTTATTTATACGCACGACGGAAAAAGATAAATCTAAAATATACCATAATATAGTACCAGGAGATCGAGCTTTGCTCAGTGTAGTGAAGTTTAAACATAAAAACAGTTTTGGTGTATCCCCCCACCCTCTGTGGAAAAGCTCGATCGATTTCACATAATCAATCGCTGTATTTCAGATCAACGATTGACACATTTTGAATATCTTGAAAACGATGTATCACTTTTTTGTCACTACACAAAGACCTTAGTGACGGTTTCATGAAGCTCGTGAATCAATAGGTACATCTCAGTAATTCTTTTCTTGACAAATTTTCTTCCTGGGAAGCGCAGTTTGATTTTAGTTAAGAATATGCTTTGATCGCTTGGGGAAACACAGGAATGCGCAACGGAATCTAAGGTGTGGGAAACAACAAATTATGTAATATTTCCTTAGGGAAATAGGTACTTATGCATTATCTGGTACACGACGCTATATAGTGTATAAAGGAAAATGAGTCTGCTAAAGGAAACCAGTCAAACAGGTATTTGCAATAGATAAATGGATCGCAAAGCGTGGTTTTTCATTCCGTTTACAATATTTAAACTAATGTTTTTGGGGGTTTAGGGGGGAGAAAGGTACCTAGGTTAGGTATTTAATATATGCCAGGCGTTACCCCTCCCCCCTAATGTGAAAAATATATAGCCCAAATTAGTTTCTAAACTATTATATTTTTCATCCTTTTTTTTATTAGCATTAACCAAACTTGACTTCTTTGTGTGTACCATATAATGCATAAGTACCGGGAAATATTACAAAATCTGTTTAAACCTTGGCTTCTGTTGGGCTTGTGGAAACCTAATGTTTAAGCTCTGCAGAGCTGTAAGCAGACCTAATAGCTCTGATGACCTTGAACATCTTTGTTTTTGTTGTTTTTTTTTTGTTTTTTTACTTAGTACTTTATGTTTACTTGAATTTCACTTTTGCATGGCAATATTCCATCTGTTTTCATAAAGGGGTTAATAGGAGGAAATAATTAAAATAAAATCCAGTTATGGTAAAGTCCATTGAGCTATTTCAAGAAATTAGTAATATGAAAAAAAAATAACCTCGACTTTACAAAGCTTTGATTGTCATAAAGAAAGCACTTTGTCTATCACCAAATGAAAAGTAATCTCGAAATATAAAATAATTGGGTGCTTGTACCAGGAGGAAACCCTGGGCAAGTGATCTTTTCTAAATTATATTATACTATTGATCTCAACATGTCTGTGAAATATATTTTGAGTGTTCAAAGTTCTCTTTAAGAAGTAGATTAATTTATTTTCGAATGTTGTAGCTCTTTGGAAAAGAAATCTGACAAAAGCAGGCGATTTTAGATGTGATCCAACCCCATTAAGAAATATTTTCTTTATAAAATCCTCTTTTTTTCTTAGCGTTTCGGCTGTGCTTTGGTTGACAGTGGACAGATTAGTTTAAAGAATGCTCAGTACGCCAAAGACTTCAGGCCCATTGATGAGAGTTGTCACTGTAGTACCTGCAGAACTTATACGAGAGCATATTTACATAGAGTGGCTGCAATTGAAGCTGTATCTAGCAGTTTATTGACCGTTCATAATATTGCCTACCAAGTGAGTAGTGTTCATATCTAATCAATTTTTTTCCTATCTATAAAAATTCTTGTTGATGAATCTGATTTCCCCGCCTTTAAATAGCTGATTTTCAGTATAAAATTTGGATTTTGAGTAAACGCTCTAACGCTGCAGTAAAAAGCAATAAGGCTTCATGTATTTTTTTTTGTCCCGAGAGCCATAGGAGAAACGGTCCTGGAAACTTCGGAGGGTATTCACTCGGTTGGAAATTAAATGTTTTAGTGACCTTTTTAAGAGTAAAGGGGGATCAGAGGGTAACCAGTCACTCTCCATAACCCATTTTTTCTACATCACCACTCCCTTGTCTTTCGTACCCTTCGAAGACATTCGATCAAAGTTTTGAGATTGCCATTTTTTTCAAAATAATCGAAAGATCAAACAAATATTCCTTGTGGGATGACATATCCCCCACAGGGATATATAAATTGAAAAAGTACAGGGGTAACGTGAATTGTAAATTGACAATTGTTTAACATGCGGCTTATAACGGAAATAGGATGCTTGTGCTATATCTCAGGAATGGCGAAGGGTATTAAGTTGAAACTTTCAAGTGATTTAGAGGGAGTTGTTGAACTAAATAAGAAGACACTATATTCGTCCAAGTTGTCAAAAATAGGTATAATTAAAAATAGTTTTCTTTGTTAGGTTCTTAATTGTAATGGTAATTTCAGAAACATAGGGAAGGATAGTCTGACATACCAGAAAGAATACATTTTGAAAGGGGAAGGGCAAAACTTATGTTACAAGGAAAGACAAATAAGTGAAATTGCAAAATTGATGCCGTTTCAGCGATGTATGATCGGAGAGTAACCAGCTCTTGTTTTTCTTTTCTAACCGGTCGCTTGTTCCCCCCCTCCCACGCCCCCAAGATATACGATAAAAATTTTGACAAAGCAGTTTTGTTCAAAGTAGTCCAAATGCCAAATAAATATACATTTAAGAATTGCATGACCCCCACAGGCCCTGGGGCAAGGGCCGTAAACATTGTAAATTGGTGATTGTCTAATCATATGTTTTATACTGGAAAAAGGAGCCTTCACAACATCTCAGGAACGGTTAAAGGTATCAAGTTGAAACTTTCAGGGAATATTGAGGGGAATGTTGGACAACATCAAAATATAATATATGCATACAGGTTGTCATAAGATCATATCTGTAAACAGCTTTGTGTATTAAGTTGAAACTTTCAAGGAACGCTGATGGGGATTTTGAACTAAATCAAAAGACCTTATATGTATCTGGGTTGTCAAAAGCGTGTGTCTACATTATCTTTGGAACGGCTAAGTGTGTGATGTTGAAACTATCAAGGAATATTGAAGAAGATTTGGAATTGATCTAAATGTAGTATGTGTATCCAGGATGTCAAAAAGGCATATGTGCAATATCTCTTCAACTGCTAATGGTATTAAGTTGAAACTTTCAAAGAACGATTAACTAAGACAAAAGACAGTATGTGCAACCATGTTGTCAAAAAGGCATATCTGCAGTATATCAGAAACGGCTTAGTGTATGAAGTTGGAACTTCCAAAGAATGTTGAGGTGGATGTTGAACAAAATAAAAAGACACTATTTTTATTACATGATCAAAAGGGTGATTTTGAACTAAATCAAAAGACAATATTTACATCAAAGTGGTCACAAGGTCGTATATGTAATATCTCCGAAACATCTAATGGTATTAAGATGAAACTTTCTGGGAATGTTCAGTGGGGTGTAGAACTAAATAAAATAACATATTTTGCATCCAGGATGTCAAGAGGGCATGTCTGCAGTATTTAAGGAACGGCTAAGGGCATTAGAGAGAGAGAGAGAGAAAAGGGTTTTGTTAAAAGAAATAAAATACATTAACAACAAAACCCAAAGTTTATAAAACTTGTATGGGTAGACATCACCCTTTACAAAACCCTACATACACAATAACTACCATCCATCCTTACCCCCCCCCCCCAAAAAAAAAAAATTACAAAACGATAAATAATAATAATATAAATAAATAAATGAAATAAATTAATTTTTAATAAATTTCAAGACCTAACCGGATACCAAAGACACAAAATTAAAAGTCATTCTTCTAGTCTATCTCCTCGTCGCCCTCCTAAAAAAAAAAAAAATTACAATCATTTGAGAGAAAATTCACTCAGCAGGGATTAAAGTTCATGTGTAGACAAACACTGTCCTTTTAGTATACTGTGAAATTCATTTAACTCATCAATTGTCGAAATAGCGTGAGGTAATGGTTCCCACACCTGAGGGCAAACATGTCTTATGGGAAAAACGGATCGCTTTGTAATAACCTGAGGTTGTCAAACGAGTGGTGATGCTCTAGTCGAGTAATTATAGAAATTACCACTTGTAATCATTTCCCTAAAAGACTCGGGTAATAACGCGCGTGTATATTTAAACATAAAAACAGGATTATAAAAACGGAATAAACCAGCAATCGGTAAAATATATCTACTTGATTATATCTATGTCGAACAGACATATTTCGATTATCTCCAGTTAAAACACGCAGGGCATTATTTTGTGAACTTCTAAGGGGACGAAGGTGAGTTAAAACGTACTTGACCACACAAGACAACCGTGTAGAAGGTATGGGTGAACAAAAGAAAAATAAAGCAATCTCATAATATCTCACTATTTTCAATGGGAATTTTGCATGGTGTCATGACCTTTCCTTCAGAAATGTCAGGATTTTCCAATAATAATCAATATTTCAAATAATCTACCTATTTTTTTGCTTATTTTGAATCAAACCTCCGCATAATAATTGCTATATTGTAATGAATTATAGCCTTGACTTCAACAAGTGTGAAAACTGACAATCTTGTATCTCAAATAAGTTTCCATTTACTTTAATATAACAAAGTTTAAATAATTAAACTTTCAAAGTTTAATTATTCAAAGTTTAAATATCCTAGATTGTGCATGAGAGGGATAGTCAAAAGATAGTTAAGCTACCTTTTTCTTATTTTAAGTTTTGACTCCTTTTAATTCTTGATCAATACAAAATCAATACTTTATTATTTTTATATCTAGTTTTTGTTAAAGTGACACTTATGTGAAGGTATTCCACTATTCTTTGACATGGCGAGATTTTTGGGAGTTTGACTCCTTTTCTTTGCCTCCTTTAAGGCTTATGTTCCCTTTGCAGGTTTTGGTATCGAATTATTCTAGATTCTTGTGGTTTCGATATTTATGCGCAAGACAACATATTTTCATCATTCAACAACTAATAATCATATTTGTCCGTCTATTGAATCACGTTTTTAAAATTGCTCTGTTTTCGTTTGTATTGAAAAACACACTGAAAACTGGTTGATTATCATTAAAAAAGGCAACAATTTCCTATTTTGTCGATAATTTTATATCACTCTATAAGAAATAATCTGATTAGTATCATAATCCTTGCTCAATCAATAGATAGGAAGGAGATAAGATACTAGACTTTATAGTCCAAACTGCCGGTGCTGATCTATGGTCCTTTATTCAGGAAGTGCAAAGGGGAGTTGAATGGGCTTTAAACTAGCCAATCTAGAGATAAATGTGTCTTTTCCTTTCAATACAAGTTGCAATTGTTGCTTGTCGAAAAATTGTATGTTTCAGATAGAGCATAAACCTTAAGCTAAAGTTCTTCTACAAGTATTTTGCATCCCGATTTAGTATCTCATACGTCAGGTTGATAGAGAACATATACATATAAACATACACACACATATATATATATATATATATATATATATATATATATATATATATATATATATATATATATATATATATATATATATATATATATATATATATATATATATATATATATATATATATATATATATATATATATATATATATATATATATATATATATATATATTATATATATATATTATTTATATATTATATATTATTATATATATATATATATATATATATATATATATATATATATATATATATATATATATATATATATATATATATATAATATATATATATATATATATATATATATATATATATATATATATATATATATATATATATATATATATATATATATATATATATATATATGTATATATAGCTTTTTTGCCTAAGGATCGGATAACAGCTGATTTCGTTAGTAAGACTGCGTTTTAGGATTCGAAACAATTAAAAATAAATTTCACTTAAAAAGAACAGTTGGTCCTTTTGGGTTACTAGGATTAGTTTTGGATTTTATTTGATGTAAATACGTTTAGGATTTGAAATGATTTGAAATATAAATTTATTTCAGTCATTTAAGGACATTTGGTCTTTCTGATATACTAGGTGCTAGATTTAAACAATTTTGTTTTAATGAGCCTTCTCTGTTTTCCAATACTAATGGTTCGATGCGATAATCTCTGAAAAAAAATTCATTTTTGAAGGAAATAATGTAAGTCTGAAATGCCAGAAAATTGAATTTTGGATTTTCCAAAAAAGAAAATTCGGGTCTTTTAAAGGCTAAAATGCACAAGAGATTGGCGCCTTGGCAAATTTTGTCGTCCGTGGGACTGATCTTCCCCTTTTGTGCCTCAGTAATCCTTCTGCAATAAGAAGAGGGATGTAGACCCTCTCAGCACCTATTCTTAACTGTAATTTAAAATTTGCCTCTTCAAATGAAAGGAGGTTAGTGCGTTATCTACTCCTTCCTTTAGATCCAGCATGAAGAAAAGTCAGAAAATTTAACCTTAAAACATACTTTTGACCAGTCTAACCCCTCTCCCCTCCCTCCGTGTGCTGACCGTGTAATGCCCCTCTCAAATACTGATGCGGAACTTTGCAGTACTTTGCTTTCAAAATACCAATCAGAATTGTTCTCTACTTGCAACTCATTGTCGTTTGATGATTTTGAACCACTTCATTTAAATAGTCAGTGATCCAGGGACCGTTATCTTTCAAGGGGTGGCTCATATTCGCCGCAGTTGGTTTGAGGGTGGATTCTAGGGCAATCGGAGGTGCTGATAACGAATATTGGGGTTCACAAGTTCGCACGCGTGTAGAACATGGTCATTTTAGCCTATAAAGTCAAATTTTGCCTAGAGCAACGTCATACCGCTCTTGATTTTTTTTACACGGTAAAATAAACTGAAACCCTTATAAATTTGACATATTCTAAATTCTAAGAACGAGTGCTTTCCCCTGATACTTTAAGTTTTTCCTCACAACCTTTTTTTTAGTTAATTCCTATTTAATTTTGAAAACAAGGTTTTTTAATATACTTCTTCTTAGTTTTTTCGGTTTTTCTGAAATTTTTGCTTCCATAAGCATATTTTTTTATGCTTTATTCAAATTCTAATTGTCATTAAAAGTCAAACCATGTGCCTTTTTTCCAAAAAAATCTTAATTCTTGAGCAACTATTTAGTTTTTCTAAATAATGTCATAGCTTTCAGAAATTAGCCTACAATGACCAATTTTTTTTTTTTTTTTTTAGCTGTTAAAAAAAAAATGAAAAACGAATCAAACTGCGCATCATTCGAACCGATAGAATGTCTTTTACACGTTGTTAATAAAAACGAAGTCGATACTTGAATCTTCAAGAATATATAAGTGTTTGAACAAGAAAATTTCCCCCCTAAAAATAAAAATTTTCTGAATAGTGGCGTTTTACTTGAAATATTTTTAACACAAACTATAATTTTATCTCACCAAACGAAAGATAGATCTTTTCTGAATCAAATCATGTATTTACATTCTATACAACTAATATTTTTTAACCAGGAAAAAAAAGAACAGATGCCTCGTTCTGCGATCGCATGGGCCAATTTGGTTTCCACTGCAATACAAAAAAAGCGGAGCATCTTACATATCAGGTTTTAGTTGCATAAAGTACTTAGCCATAAAAAGCTAATTTCTCCTTTATAGGCTAAAATCTTCAAGTTCCACATTAGTGCGAGCATGTGCACCCCGATATTCGTTTTAAGCACCTTATCTTACCCCGGAATCGGTACTCAAACCAACTGCGGCTGATGTGAGCCACCCCCTCCCTTTTCTTGAACGATAGCGAGCCTTGGTGGCGAAGCCGTTCGAACATGTGGTGCAGAGGTGACTAAGGCTGATTTAAGATACTATTTTCTTTAATTCCCAGCATAGCAGGGGCCAATGATCCAATCGGGTCAACGGCCACTGATGTAGTAGACGGTAACTGTCATGATCAGCTGAAAATAAGGCTTTAACGACTGCATTAGCAGTTTAATGTCAAAACAAATATAAAATCAAGTAGTAAAAACTTAATAGGAAACGGTGGCTTAGATTTCTTTTTCTTCTTCATATCGGTCTTCGGACTCGTTGTGATTCACATAGGAAAGTAGGCATTTTTGGGGGTCAGCTCCACACTTGCATGTGCCGTCACAGAAACCTATTTTGGAGCATTTGCAGCGCGAGCCGCACCTCGTCTTATCACAGTTGCAAAAAGAAATCGATGCTAGCCGATGCGGCATTGCAGAAACTAGGTCTGGCTTCAGTTCATGATCTTCGATTTTCCAGCCGATATCGGTAACCTGAGGTAAATCAATACAGGGCTTGTGGCTTTGGATCCAAATCAGGTATTGGAACATTAAACTTTTCTAATGAAGCAGAAACGAGATATCAGTTGGTGGTAAACGCCGCAAATTCTTAAATTTTTGGTGCAAATGTAGTCAAAGGTCAATCAGACTATTGAAGTTAGCCGTAATTCATACATACACTGTAACCACTAGCTCTTTACAGACGTTGACTAAATCATCACTTTGCACGTATGATGACTTTTCTGCAAGGGGTCGAACTTAACACCTAAAGACCCCAACAAAGTTTCTAAGGACATTGCAGCTCAAAAAAAGGGGACCTTTGCAATTCCATGCAGAAAGCTTGTGGTGTCACATTTATTCAAGCTTTGGATATGCGGCAAAGCGTTTCAAAATGTTCCTCCTAGTTTTTGTGCTGCCGTATGAATAGGTATGCAGTAGGACAGAAACTTAACCCGTAGCTGGTTTTGGCCGAGACTAGCAAGATACTGGAAGTAGTATGCAGCTAGTAAGACGATATCAGTATCGTTGGCTTTTATTATCACAAGTGTGCTCTTTCGTCTTGCGGTAACTGCTGTGTGGTATAACACCCGAGTCTCAGCTTCCTCATGGCCAGACGAGAGATCGTCATCAACGGAGTTTCCATGGGGCGAAACGGTAACAGCTCTATGTCGACTCTTGAACCCTCTAGCGAGATGAGCCATCAGACGGGTTGAAATTTTGTACTCCCAGACCTCGAATAGAGAGTTCAAGAGTCGACCTTTGGCTGAGCGACTACTGAGAATCCCGTCCCAGAGTGTTGCAACTTTGCTGGAGGATATGAACGGGCTGAAAATATTTTCTCTAGGATCTCCTCTTTTTTCTCTACAGCCAGATGCTTCTTTGAGGTTGAACGAGTAGTCGTCGCGGGTTCTATCGTCACTAAGACCATCATACCTGTCACCAATCAAATTGGTAGACTGACAAGGTTCGGGTATGTTCCTAAGAATCCCACTTTAAATTCTTATTGCAAAATCTAGTAGTGTCTCATTTTGCTCTTTTTAATAATAATGTATGACACTCCTCACATAAACTACATAGTTAGATCATGTAGAGTCATCGAAAAGCGTATTTGTAATCCTTTTTAGCTATTACTGCAAGCCAGACTGTTGCAGAACGTAGTTCAAGGCTGTTGACTTTCTACGAGTACATAACTGAGACTCTCTACGACTTGATGATAATACTACAAGTGAGGTCGGATATGGCTGTAGCTCGTACTTCAGCAGCTCACAGAGGGATGAAGTTTTCGTTGAATTTGCAAGACGCAGAGCTCTGAAGCAGCTCAGTTTCCCCAAATGTTTTTTTTGTGGCTGTTTCTTTTTTACTTTTTGGCAACAGAAGCGAAAGTTGCACTATGCCAACTTTTACTTTCGTCGATGTCCCTTCGAGATACGAGCTCATGGCTTCGAAGCCAATATCTCGGAAGTTCAGCAGACTATATGCTACGGCTTTTGGAGCTGTATCCCCTGTCATAAAGTTGTGCAGCTCTGTTCTCGTCGTCTTGAATGGGTTTCCGAACAACTCTACCAAATCAATAACCCGATTTCTGCCTTCTGTAGTCAGACTTGTAAACGCAATGGTATCCTAATGATACTTCATTGCCTCGTCATCTATATTCAGGTTTGCTTTCAGCTTTCTGATGACTGCGGCAAGAAAGGGGAGAGTAGCCAGATATAGATCCCTGGCATTTTCCTTCGTTGTCGCACCAAAGATACCAGAAACTCCTCGATGACCTTTGATGTCCAGATTCACGGTCGACTCTAAAGCCAGATCGCATGTAATGCTGCTAAACGGCTTGATTGTTTTCCTAACAACAAAATTGCCACTTACAAACTTTCTTTGAACTTCTAGTGCTTTTTCAGGCAGGCGTAGCATTTCTTCTAGGTAGATAAGCTTATTTATGGTAGCCTTCTTTCAAGGTACTGGCGTATTTATGGTTTACAGATGCGAAGAAATTTGGAATCATCTCTTTTGTGGTGTTTAAGTGTGATCCCCAGTCCGCAGCTCTTTCAGCATAAAGATAGTCGTTTCCAGTACGGATGAGATCTAAATAGTTGATCCAGAGGCTATGATTCTTTATGGTAGATCTGGACTCGTTGTACTTCGAGAAAAGCGGAGCAATGCTTTTCAACGCCTCTCCTATCTGTTTACATGTTTCAGAACTATTTGTACCTACATAGTGCACCTCACGCAAGACAACTGACACCCCCTAAAATCCTTGTTGCCGGAATCCTTACCTTTAGCTAGATCAGATAAATATCCTAAATTATTTCCTTTTATATCGTAATTTTCAGTACTTTATGCAATATTCAGTGATCCAAGGCTCGCTGTCGTTCAAAAAAAGGGAGGGGGTGACTCACATCAGCCGCAGTTGGTTTGAGTACGTATTCCTGGGTAATCTAAGGTGCTTAAAACGAATATCAGGATGCGCAGTCTCGCATTAATGTAGAACTTGACGATTTTAGCCTATAAAGGAGAAATTAGTCTTTTATGGCTAAGTACTTTATGCAACTAAAACCCGATATGTAATATGCTCGGCTTTTTTTTTATCGCTGTGGAAACCAAAATCGTATACGATTGCAGAACGAGGCATATGCTGTTGTTTTTTTCCTGGTTACAAATGTTAGTTGTATAGAATGTAAATACATGATTTGATTCAGAAAAGAGCGATCTATCGTCTGGTGAGATAAAATTATAGGTTGTGTTGAAAATATTTCGAGCAAAACGCCACTATTCAGAAAATTTTCTTTTTGGGGGGGGGGATTTCCCTGTTCAATCGCTTATATATTCTTGCAGATTCAATTCTCGACTTTGTTTTTATTAACAACATGTAAAGGACATTCTGAAGGTTTGAATGATGTGCAATTTGATTCGTTTTCATTATTTTTAACAGCTAAAAAAAAGTAAAAAAAAACTTGGTCATTGTAGGCTAATTTCTGAAAGCTATGACATTATTTAGAAAAAATAAATAGTTGCTCAAGAATTAAGATTTTTTTGGAAAAGAGGCACATGGTTTGACTCTTAATGACGATCAGAATTTGAATAAAGCATAAAAAAATATACCTATGTAGGAAAAAATTTAAGAAAAAACAAAAAAACTAAGAAAAAGTATATTAAAAAACCTTGTTTTCTAATTAAAATAGGGGTTAACTAAATAAATAAAGGTTATGGGGAAAAACTAAAATTACAAGGTAAAAGTACTTGTTCTTAGGATTCAGAATATGTCAAGTCTATAAATTTTTCCGTTTATTTTACCATGTAAAAAGAATCAAGAGCGATATGACGTCGTTATAGGCCAAATTTGACTTTATAGGCTAAAATGACCATGTTCTAGACGCGTGCGAACTTTTGCATCCCGATATTCGTCATCAGCGCCCCCGATTACTCTGGAATTCACCCTCAAACCATCTGCGGCTGATATGAGCCACCCCCTTCCCCTTTTTGAACGATAGCAAGCCTTGGATCACTGACTAAAAGCGATCTTTTAAAGTGATAAAATATTACCAGAAAATATAAAACGTATAGACTTCCGAAGGCATTTATATTCGTCTTTAGATATGCACAAAAGATGTTCAGATATATCTGAAGTTTGGTATCTCTTTCTATTTGCATTAGCCATATCTCCAACGATGCCAAATATGGCATATCTTGTTCTTTTGATCTTTTGACCACACTTCAATACATGGGAGCTCAAGGGCATATTTTTGTTGATCTAGACAAATTTTGCAAGCTCTTTTTTATGTAAGTGTTATAAAAGTCTCCAAAAAATGTATACAAAGAATGTTTGTTAATGCTAGTTCTCCGAAATTATCCTTAAAACAAAAAAGTTCTAAACAATCAAAATTCTGTTGTTGACTTAATTATGTAAGAACAAAGTGGATAACGCAATGTGGAAATTCTAAACACACTAAATTGTAGAAGAAAAGCAGTTGAATATTCTGACCACATGGCTCAGCAAAACAAAAAAATGGAATTAAGACAAAATTTAACTTACGAAAAAACGAGAAAATTAAGCCAAAAATCATCGATAAAACGGTCTTAAGATCATTGCTTTAAGCAAGCTCAGTAAGGATTGGCAAACTAGGTAATCAAGTAAGGGCCGACTCGGCCCAATAGTAATCGAAACTCTAAAAAAAGGAATTTGATACCAATTCATGCATCAAAAGAATTGCTATTTTATGCTGATTCCAAATGTATAAAATTCGTAAAGTTCAGTGTTACCCATCGAAAGCTACGAGTCTGGAAAATTCGTCTGATTTTCCAAAAAGAGGGAAAACACCCCTAAACAGTCAAGCTATCTGAATGAAAATCACACTACCAGATTCATCATACCCGAGAACCATATTGTACAGGTTTCAAGCTCCTATCTACAAAAACGTGGAACTTGGTATTTTTTGCCAGAAGAAAGATCACGGATGCGTGTTAATTTGTTTTTTGTTTTTTTTATCCAGGGGGGGGTGGCTGTAGCAAACCAGTGGTCCCATATTTTGAGAGAGGGCCCATTTGAACTGAAATGAATAGTTCTAGTGTCCTTTCTATGTGACCAAAACAAATGGAGGTCAACTAGCCCCCCTTCCACGCCTCTTCTTTCTCCAAAGATATCTGGTTAAAATTTTGCAATAGTCATTTTGTTCAGCATAGTTACAAGGTCCAATTACTATGCCTCTGGTAATAACATGACCCCAAGGCCCCTGGGGAAGGACCTGCAAGTTATGCAATTCGTCCATTGCTTAGCCTATAAATAGTATTTGTAATTAAGAAATACACAGATTTGTCTTTTTAGGGGGCATTTTCCATGGATGGGGATCTCCGAGGGGAATTGTTCACGATGGGGGAGGGGGTTTCTCGGTAGGATTTGAGAAATGACCAGAAGCTAAATAAAAAACAATTTTTTTTCAACTGAAATTAAGGAGCAACATTAAAACTCAAATCGAACAGAAATTATTCCATATATGAGAAGGACTGCGCCCTCTTCTACCCCTTGCTCTTTCCATTAAAGTTGGACTTTTTTTTCTCAATTCTTAAAGACAACTAATGTGACATAAGGGCCGTTGAATTGGAATAAGAAGCCTTTTTGAAGTGCTAAAAAAAACTTTAGTTTAACGAGCGAGGGGTAGAGGAGGTCTACCCCTCCTCTATGCTAACACCACTAAGATCTGTAAAACCACGCAGAGACAAGGTAAAAGTCTTAGGCAAAAATATTATTATTTGTTTTAAAAAGAGAAACGGTACCCACTGACTTTGTTTTAAGGGGGGAGAGGGAGGGAAACTGAAAAAAAAACAAATGAGTTATTTGAAAATAGGGGAAATTTCAAATTTCTAAGATAAAGGCCTGAAACTTCCTCCACGGATTATGTGCCTAATTTATACAAGCACAAAAACGGGAGAGGAGGACATTGGACAATGAGCCCCATCCCCCTGCTCAAATATGGAATAATTCCTATTCGTTTTAAGTTTTAATGGTGTGTTTTATTTTCAGTTGGAAGTTGTTTTTTTTTAATTCATGGGAAAAAAAATCGCATTAGTTGCAAGTTTTTAAAGCAGTTCTTACTTTTTTGGCAGCTTTCCTTTTTGTTATTTTAGATGCAGGTCCATTGAGACTGCTTTGTGTATTTTTGTGTGTGTATTTTGTTAGGCTATTTTTAATTGAAATTACGTGCAATGTATTTAGTGTATGTTCTCTTAAGTTTTTATTTAAAGAAGCATTCTTACTTACCTGAAGTGCGATTTTAATTACCTCTGGGACAACTTATTAAATATCTATATCGACCTTTGGTATTAATTTATACCTACTCACTGTCTTCATACATTCTATAATTCACTGTCTTCAATATTTCCCCATTGTGTTATCCTCTTTATTGTTTGTATGATGGAAAGGGATCTACGTGTATCCTTTCCCTGGCGTATCCCCCCAAAAAATATCCCCACCGGATAATTTCCACCCATATTCCCCCTGGGCAATTCCAAATGTTCATTAGAAGGGAAATTGAAAGTCATCTATTGCTGTTAAAGTGTATGTACCAACCACAGTACATAAGGCAGTACGATCATCTCTTATCTCAACCATTAGACAAAGCCAGACCGCGATGTGGTTCCTCTGGAAAACATTTAAACCAAGAGTAACACAAGTGACAATCGATTTTTTAATAGGTAGCGCGCGTGGAGGCATCGATATTCGCAGCTTGGAGGACAGGAAAAGAAATAAGACGAATTGATTGTCTAGGAGATAAAAAAGGATGCAATACATTGAAAAGATAAAAAAGAAAAACGAAAATACCCAACTTGATGAGATATAAAATTAAGTTAAAAAACACTATTTGTGTCAGGATTAAAAATTATTGAAAAACTGTCTCCAACCTATACATAGCATGCCAAACAATGGATTCTTATAGAAAAATTGAAAAGATATAAAATACTATTTTTCCCCGTGAAAAAGACTATATAAAAAAAACCAAACAGAAATTAATTTAAAATTTTTTTTGCCCAAAACAGGTTTCTCAAAGAAAAGTTAAGAGCTCTATTAAGCCAAAAATGAGCAGAAATAATTTCAAATAATCTTTCAAGTGTAAAACTACCACAAATCACCATCAATAAATAAATGAAACTCAAAACAAACAGAAATTACAATAAATAAACGAGTTAAACTTAAAACAAGCAAAAATTAACATGAGTAGGATTGAAAATTCCCATCCCTTATCAAGACCAGAACATAATTTGCACTTTACTTAAAAAAAAAAAAAAACAAAAAAAAAAAAAAAAAGACCGTGGATTGTCAGTTTAATATACTATACTGATATGCATTCCTTAAAATCTTAATGATTTTTATTTAATAAAGTAAAAAAAAGTGAAAACATTTAAAATATATTTTGTTTTCAATGAAGTACAAACTATGTTTTGGTATTAGTATATACACTTTAACAGCAATAAATAACTTTCAATTTCCCTTCTAATGAACATCCGGAATAATTCAAGGGGAACATGGGTGGGAATTGTCTGAAAGGATTACGGTGGGGGGAGGAATTTATAACGGTGGGGATACGTCGGCCTCCGATGGAACGACAAATTGGTTTTTGTTATTATTCATGACTTAAATATTATGTTGAAACTGGGTAAATTCAGTCATATCTTAGGTGTACTGAAAAACGTCAAATAGGCAACCTGTTTTTTTCTCGGGCCAAATTTAATCCTTAGAGACATAAAGGCGTATCAGTAGTGAAGGCCTAATAATTACAAACGGGAATGACGTCAGGCCACTTTTCCATGAATTCTGACCTAGATTTACACGTAATAAGACAGAAATTCTTTATATGGTTCCCATTTATATTCAAGTCTATGACAGAAAAATCAATATGTTACTGGGCCTTTATTTTTAATAAGGCTTCTTGGGAATTTTAAATGTAAAAGTTGTAAATCTGTGAGATAAATCTCTTGCAAAAATCTCATAAATCTCGTAGCAATAATTTTTGTTAATTGAGATTGAGAGAGATTAACAGAGATTGAGTGAGATTCTTTTCCCCTTGAGTAAATTTCGGATAATGAGAGATTACGCTCTTTTGAGGGACACACCGAAAAGTTGAACAAATTTGGTAAGTGAATTTAGTGATTTTATAATTTTGGGTTTATAAATAACGCCTAAAAGGCCTTATTTTTCTCCTCATGTAAATTTTGGGTAATGAGAGATTACGCTCTTTTGGGGGGCACAACGAAATGTTGGACAGATTTAGTGATTTGATGAGTTTGGGCTTATAAATAACGCCTAAAAGGCCTTATTGTTCTCCTCATGTAAATTTTGGGTAATGAGAGATTACACTCTTTTGGGGGTCGCAACGAAATTTGGGACAAATTTAGTAACTGGATTTAGTGATTTGATGAGTTTGGGCTTATAAATAATGCCCGAAAGGCTTTATTTTTCCCACTCATGTAAATTTGGGGTAATGAGAGATTACGCCCCCGTTTTGGCTTATAAATAATGCCTGAAAGGCCTTATTTTTCCCCTCATGAAAATTTAGGGTAATGAGAGATTACGCTCTTTTGGGGGGCACAAAGAAATGTTAGATGAATTTAGTAAGTAAATTTAGTGATTTGTTGAGTTTGGGCTTATAAATAACGCCTAAAGTGCCTCATTTTTCTCCTCATGTAAATTTTGGGTAATGGGAGATTATGCTCTTTTAGGGGGCACAACGAAATGTTGGACAAATTTAGTAACTAGATCTAGTGATTCGGTGAATTTGGGCTTATAAATAATGCCTGAAAGGCCTTATTTTTCTCCTCATGTAAATTGAGCGTAATGAGAGATTACGCTCTTTTGGGGGACAATAAAATGTTGGACAAATTTAGTAACTGTATTTAGTGACTTAATGAGTGTGGGCTTATAAATAATGCCCGAAAGGCCTTATTTTTCCTCTCATGTAAATTTGGGGTAATGAGAGATTATGTTCATTTTTGGGGGGAGGGGGCAACAAAATGTTGGACAAATTTAGTAACTGAATTTAGTGCTTTGTCGATGATTTTAGTTTAATATAAACTGTCAAGTACCATTTCATAGTAAGATTGGGGGGTTGAGTCGGGGTGGAATCCTCCCACGCAAACAGGATAATTATGTTGCGGGGGCAACACTTTGATTTTTGTATTGTTTTTTTCCTGTATCGATGATTTTATTTAATATAAACTTTCAAGTACCACTTCATAGTAAGATTCGGGGGCTGAGATAGGGTGGGTTACTCCCACACAAATAGGATAATTTGGTTTCGACGGCAATACTTTGATTTTTGTCATGTTTTTTTCACTGTTACGATGATTTTAGTTTAATATAAACTTTCAAGTATTACTTCATAGTAATATTCGGGGGTTGAGTTGGGCTGGGATGCTCCAAAACAAGTAGGATAGTTTGATTGCGGGGGTATCAATATAATTTTTGTGATGATTTTTTTCGCTTTATCGATGATTTTAGTTTATTATAAACTTTCAAGTACCACTTCATAGTGAAATTCGGGGATTGAGCTGGAGTGGGATCCTCCCACAAAAATAGGATAATTTGGTTGCGGGGGAAACACTTTGATTTTTGTCGTGTTTTTTATGCTTTTTCGATGACTTCAGTTTAATATAAACTTTCAATTACTACTCTATAGTAAGATTGGGGGGGTTGACTTGGGCTGGGATCCTCCCACACAAATAGGATAATTAAGTTGCGGGGGCGACACTTTGATTTTTGTCATGTTTTTTTCGCTTTGTTGATGATAGTTTATTGTAAACTTTCAAGTACCACTTCATAGTAAGATTCGGGGGTTGAGTTGGGGTGGGATCCTCCCACACCGACTTATTGGTTACTCTTAAAGCACCGAGGACAGTCAAAATAAAATCTGTTGTTCGAACGGGTTAATGTGTTATTTGAATTGAATGTGCTAATGGGTTGTTGAATATGCTTTTTAGATATCTATTGAAAAGTACCATCGCTTTATTTGTTACTGTTAAAGCACCGTGGATAGTGAAAATAAAATCTGTTGTTTGAATGGTTTAATGGGCTGTCTAAGGTGCTAATTAGTCGTTGAATGGGCTTTTAGGTATCCATGGAAAAGTACCATCAACTTATTGGTTACTGTTAAAGCACAGAGGACAGTGAAAATAAAATTTCTTTTTTGAATGGGTTAATGGGCTGTTTCAATTTAATTTGCTAATGGGCTGTTTAAGGTGCTAATGGGTTGTTGAATGGGCTTTTAGATATCCATGGAATAAATAATCGTCCATGCTTGTTAGAATGGGTTAATGTGTTATTTGAATTGAATGTGCTAATGTAATGTTGGATAGGCTTTTTAGATATCCATGGAAAAGTACCATCGCCTTATTGGTTACTGTTAAAGTACCGAGGATAGTGAAAATAAAATTTGTTGTTTGAATGGGTTAATGGGCTGTTCAAGGTGTTAATGGGTTCGTTGAATGGGCTTTTAGGTATCCGTGGAAAAGTACTATTGCCTTATTGATCATAGTTTAAGCACCGAGGACAATTAGAATAAAATCTCTTGTTCGAATGGGTTAATGGGCTGTTTGAATGTAATGTGCTAATGGGCTTTTAGCTATCCAAGGAAAAGTAATATTGCCTTGTAGGTTACTGTTAAAGCACCGAGGACAGTGAAAATAAAATCTGTTGTTTGAATGGGTTATGGTGTTGTTTAAATTGAATGTGCTAATGGGTTGTTGAATGGGCTTTTAGATATCCATGGAAACGAACCATTGCCTCATTGGTTACTGTTAAAGCACAGAGGACATTGAAAATAAAATCTTTTGTTTGAATGGGTTGTTTGAATTTAATGTGCTGACGTGTTGTTGAATGGGCTTTTAGGTATTCATGGAAACGTACCATTGCCTCATTGGTTACTGTTAAAACACCGAGGACATTGAAAATAAAATCTTTTGTTTGAATGGAAAAATTCGTTGTTTGAATTGACTGTGCTAATGGGTTGTTGAATGAACTTTTTAGGTATCCATGGAAAAGTACCATCGCCTTGTTGGTTACTGTTAAAGCACTAAGGACAGTGAAAATAAAATCTGATGTTTGATGGGCTGTTTGAATTTAATATGCTAATGGCTTGTTGAATGGGCTTTTATGTATCCATGGAAAAGTAATTATTGTAGTAGTAAATAAAGTAGTGTCTATTCTCACATTGTGTTTACACAGGTAATGGTTCTGGCACGTAGACAAGATATGATTTATTACATTAGTGCAGCAGTTGGCTTTTTCTTTTCCCCTTTGCTTTCATTTGAATGAACTAAGAGAACAGAGTAACTCTAGTATCAAGAGATAACATAATGAATTATTTTATGGAACAGATTCAAAATGTCCAAAGTTGTTCAATGATATTAATAATGTATGTAACATATTTGTATGTTACTATTTTAAATCTCAGTATTTCAATTAATATATCTTATCCATTACATTATTATATTTTCATTTCGTTAGGATACTTTAGGAAGTCGAACATATAGAAAATTTATTAAAAAGTCGGAGAGGTAAGGAAAAATATTTTCAGAGATAAAAATACTGCTAGCAGGCTCACAGGGGATATATTAGAAACTGATATCAACATCCTTTATTGGATACGTCGGATAACATTGACAAAATCTAAGTATCAGAGTTAATAAATTCTTTATCAACATCTTTGATCTGATACATCGGATAGCATTTACAAAATCTAAGTATCAGAGTGAATAAATCCTTTACAAACATCTTTTGTCGGATGCCACGGGTAACGTTGACAAAATCTAAGTATCAGAGTCAATAAATTTTTTATCAACATCCTGTGTCGGGTACATAGGATAACATTGACAAAATCTAAGTATCAGAGTGAATAAATCCTTTATCAACATCCTTTGTAGGATACGTCGGAAAACATTCACACAATTTAAGTATTAGAGTGAATTAATACATTATCAACATCTAAGTATCAGAGTGAATAAATACTTTACCATAATCCTTTGTCGGATACATAGAATAACATTGACAAAATCTCAGTATCACAGTGAATAAATCATTTATCAACATCTTTTGTCAGAAACGTCGGATAAAATGGACAAAATCTAAGTATCAGTGAATAAATTCATTATCAACATCTTTTATTGGATACATCAGATAACATTATCAAAATCTAAGTATCAGAGTGAATGAATCCTTTGTCGGATACCTCGGATAAAATTATTAAAATCTAAGTATTAGAGTGATTAAATTCTTTATCAACATATTTTATCCGATACATCGGATAGTATTCACAAAATATAAGTATCAGAGTGGATAAATCCTTTACTAACATCATTTGTCGGCTACTTTGGATAACATTGACAAAATCTAAGTATCAGAGTGAACAAATTTTTTATTAACATCCTTTGTCGGATACATAGGATAACATTGGCAAAATTTAAGTACAAGAGTGAATGAATTCTTTATCAAAATCTTTTGTCGGATACATAGGAGAACATTGACAAAATATAAGTATCAGAGTGAATAAATTCTTTGTCAACAACCTTTGTAGGATACGTCGGATAACATTAACAAAATCTAAGTATCAGAGTGAATAAATACATTATCAACAACTAAGTATCAGAGTGAATAAATCCTTTACCAAAATCCTTTGTCGGATACATAGGATAACATTGACAAAATCTAAGTATCAGAGTGAATAAATCATCTATCAACATCTTTTGTCAGATACATCGGATAAAATTGACAAAATCTAAGTATCATAGTGAATAAATTATTTATCAACATCTTTTATTGGATACATCAGATAACATTATCAAAATCTAAGTATCAGAGTGAATAAATCCTTTACCAAAATCCTTTATCGGATACCCTGGATAACATTATCAAAAGCTAAGTATCAGAGTGATTAAATTCTTTATCAACATTTTTTGTTGGATACGTAGGATAAAATTGACAAAATCTAAGTATCAGAGTGAATAAATTCATTATCAACATCTTTTATTGGATACATCGGATAACATTATCAAAATCTAAGTATCAGAGTGAATAAATTCCTTCAACATCTTTTCTCGGATACATCAGATAACATTATCAAAATCTAAGTATCAGAGTGATCAAATTCTTTATCAACATCCTTTTTCGGCTACATAGGATACCATTGACAAAATATAAGTATCAGAGGGAATAAATGTTTTAAAAATATCTTTTGTTGGATACATAGAATAACGTTGACAAAATCTAAGTATCAGAGTGAATAAATACATTATCAATATCTTAAGTATCAAGAGTGAATAAATCCTTTACCAAAAGCCTTTGTCGAATACATACGATAAAATTGACAAAATCTAAGTATCAGATTGAATAAATCATTTATCAACATCTTTTGTCAGATACGTCGGATAAAATTGACAAAATCTAAGTATCAGAGTGAATAAATTCATTAGCAACATCTTTTATTTGATACATCGGATGACAATATCAAAATCTAAGTATCAGAGTGATACCAAAATCCTTTGTCGGAAATGTATGTTTGCGTTGTCATGATAGCGAAAAGCTAAATTTCTTTGGACTACCGAAACCATTCAACATTGCTCATGGTAGATATGCTAGAGTGAGAGCACCAGAGATGATAGTGTTAAACGAGAATGGCGACATAAAAATAATAGTTGATTAAGATAGGCATCTTCTTGCTATTGTTTCTGGTAACACGTTACCTGTTGATAAATCCCATTGCCATCGTTCTGGTATTACTATTCAAATGAAAGCAAAGGGGAAAAGAAAAGCCAACTGCTGCACTAATGTAATAAATTTTATTTTGTCTACGTGCCAGAACTTTTGCCTGTGTAAACACAATGTGAGAATAGACAGTGAAATTTCTAGCAAAATTAAAAGGACATTGGCAGACAATATCCCTAATGAATATAACGATAAATTGATGGAAAATAAGGCGCAAGTGAACATTATTACTACTATTGATTATATTCCCAATGAACCTAATAATACCAAAGATGAAACGCATATTGAACCTGTAGGTGACATCCCAGTGAAAATTGTGCATGACTCAAAATGGAATAATGATTATTCCACTGGTTACGAAGTAAGAGAAGGAAGTAGCTACAGTATCAAGAGAGAGCATGATGAATTATTTTATGGAGAAGATTCAAAATGTCTAAAGTTGTTGAATGGTATTAATAATGTATAATAATGTATGCAACATATTTTTTTCATGTTAATATTCAACATGTCGTCATTTTCATAAAAATATTTTATGCATTACTTTGTTATATTACCATTATTTTTAGGGTACGCTAGCAAGTCAAACGTTTAGAATGTTTATTAAAAGGTCAGAGATGTAAGAAAAGGAATTTTCAGAGACATAGATACTACTAGCAGGCTCATAACATCATTAACTGTTGACTGAGTATAAAAATTAATAAAAAAAAGTACTTTTGCATAGAACAAATTCAACTATACAGGTATTTCTTAGTATCAAAAGGATCTTACAACATTTCACAGAATCGAGATGGTTTAATCACTCTGATACTTAGATTTTGTAAATGTTATCCGACGTATCCAACAAAGGCTGTTGATAAAGGATTTATTCACGCTGATACTTAGATTTTGTTAATGTTATCCTATGTATCAGACAAAGGATGCTGATAAAGGATTTATTCACTGTGATAGTTAGATTTTGTCAATGTTATCCTATGTATCCGACAAAAGATGTTGATAAATAATTTATTCTCTCTGATCCATAGATTTTGTCAGTGTTATCCTATGTATCCGACAAAGGATGTTGATATAGAATTTATTCACTCTGATAGTTAGATTTTGTCAATGTTATCCGATGAAACAGACAAAGGATGTTGATAAAGACTTTATTCACTCTGATACTTAGATTTTGTCAATGTTATCCTATGTATCCGACAAAGGATGTTGAAAAAGACTTTATTCACCCTGATACTTAGATTTTGTCAATGTTATCCTATGTATCCATCAAAAGATGTTGATAAAAATTTATTCACTCTGATATTTAGATTTTGTCCATGTTATCCTATGTAGCCGACAAAGGATGTTGATAAACAATTTAATCACTCTAATTTTACAATTTTGATAATGTTATCTGACGTGTCCGAGAAAAGATGTTGATAGGCAATTTATTCACTCTGATACTTAGATTTTGATAATGTTATCCGATGTATCCAATAAAAGATGTTGCTAATGAATTTATGTAAGAAACTTATGTAATGAATTAAGTAAGAAACACATGCTTGTTTCATAGTTCAAATATCGATCTTTGTCAGCATTCAACGCAACGATGATTTTATCGTGTGTACACAGTTTCTTCGAATAATTCATATTCATTTTTTTTTCTAATTATGATGCAGATGTATATCGTTCCAATGTATGAAAATTACTGATTTAATACATACATTAAACTAAGTAGTGTCGATAACAAGCCATAGAGTACTACTGGGACAGCCGCATAGTGTCTATAAGCAACCATAAAGTATCATTGATACAGCCGCATAAATAAATATAAATAAATAAATAAAAACCTATTTTTATTTGTGTATCGATCAATTTTTCAGACTCCGTCTTATCATTTGTAGCCTACAAAACATGTTGATAAAGAATTTAATCACTCTGATACTAAGATTTTGTCAATGTTATCCAATGTAGCCGACAAATGATCTTGTTAAAGAAAGGAATTTTCAGGGGCATAGATACTACTAGCAGATTCATAACACCATTAACTGTTGACTGAGTATCAAAAATTAATAGCACGCTAAGTAAGCTTAAATAAACCTAACTTTTTTGCATGTGTCTCACACTATAGCCGTGTGTCTGAGCGACTGTGTTGCCATCTATAGCTATAGGTGTGAAGATGGCAACAGTAGCCTCTCAATTCTGTGAAATTTTGTAAGATCATTTTGATGCTAAGAAATTACCTGTGTAGTTGAATTCGTTCTATGCAAAATTACTTTTTTTTTATTAATTTTTGATACTCAGTCAACAGTTAATGGTGCTATGAGTAGGAGGTGTGGGAGGATCCCAGCACAACTCAACCCCCGAATCTTACCAAGAAGTGGTAATTGAAAGTTTATATTAAACTAAAATCATCAACACAGCAAAAAAAACATGACAAAAATCAAAGTGTTGCCCCCCGTAACCAAATTATCCTATTTGTGTGGGAGGATCCCGCCCCAGCTTAACCCCCGAATCTTACCATGAAGTGGTACTTGAAAGTTTATAATAAACTAAAATCATTGACAAAGCGAAAAAAAAACATGACAAAAATCAAAGTGTTGCCCCGCAACCAAACTATCCTATTTGTGTCGGAGGATCCCGGCCCACCTCAAGCCCCGAATCTTACTATGAAGTGGTACTTGAAAGTTTGTATTAAACTTAAATCATCGACAAAGGAAAAAAACATGACAAAAATCAAAGTTGTGTCCCCCACAACCAAATTATCCTATTTGTGTTGGAGGATCCCAGCCCAACTCACTCACCGAATCTTACCAAGAAGGGGTACTTGAAAGTTTATATTAAACTAAAATCATCGACACAGTGAAAAAACATGACACATGACACAAATAGGATAATTTGGTTGCGGGGGCAACACTTTGGTTTTTGTCTTGTTATGCCCTGGGGGCATTTAAGGTTTTTATAGAAGGTGTTGTCGTAGAAACTTCAAAACAGGCTCATTCGATTGGAAGTTCAAAGGGCTAGTGCCCTTTTTAATACTCGAAAGTGATTGGAGGGCAACTAGCACCCCCCCCCTCGCCCATCATTCCCACAAACACATCCAATAAAAATTTTGAGACAGCCATTTTGTTCAGCACAGTTGATTTCCCGATAGAAAATATGTTTTTGAGGAGGACACTCCTCCACAACCCTCAGGGCAAGGGTTTGAAGTTATGCCGTGGGGACATATGAGGTTTTTATAGAAGGTGTAGTCGTAGAAACTTCAAAAAACGTTTATTCGATTGGTAATTAAAACTGGTTGAGCCCTATTTATTACTAGTAAGGTTTAGGTGGGTACTTAGCCCCCCCCCCACGCCCATCAATACCCAAAAACGTGCCCATACAAAATTGGAGATCCCTATTTTATTCAACTTAAATGATTTCCAGATAGAAAATATGTTTTTGAGGAGGACACTCCCCCACAGGCCTCAGGGAAAGGGTTTTAAATTATGCCCTGGGGGCATATAAGGTTTTTATAGAAGGCGTAGTCGTAGAAACTTCAAAAAAAGCTCATTCGATTGGAAATTCAAAAATATAGTGCCCTTTTAATAGTCGAAAGCCATTGGAGCGCAACTAGCCCCCCCGCCCCCCACGCCCATTATTCCGCCAAACCCATCCAATAAAAATTTTGAGATACCTATTTTGTTCAGGCTGGTTTATTTCCAGAAAGAAAATATGTTTTTGAGGAGGACACTCCCCCACAACCCTCAGGGCAAGGATTATAAGTTATGCCCTGGGGGGCATATAAGGTTTTTATTGAAATCTTTGTCGTAGAAACTTGAAAAAGTGCTCATTCGATTTGAAATTAAAAGGGTTAGTACCCTTTTTAATAGTCGAAAGTAATTTTAGGGCAACTAACCCCCCTCTCATGCCCACCTTTTCCCCAAACACATCCAATCAACATTTTTAGATAGCCATTTTATTCAACGTAGTATCAAGTTTTGGAAATTAGGTCTTTAAGGAGGACAACCCCTCCCCTAACAGCCCTCAGGGCAAGGGTTGTAAGTTATGCCCTGGGGGCATATAAGGTTTCTATTGAAAGAGTTGTCGTAGAAACTTCAAAAGGGCTCATTCAATTGGAAATTGAAAGGGCTAGTGCCTTTTTTAATAGTTGAAAAGGATTGGAGAGCAACTAACGCCCCTCTCACGCCCACCATTTTCCCAAACAGTTCTATTTAAAATTTTGAGATGTCAATTTTGTTCAAGGTTTTTAAAAGTTCTGGAAATTAGGTCTTTTAGGATGATAACCACCTCAGAGCCCTCAGTGCAAGGGTTTTAAGTTATGCCCTGGGGGCATATAAAGTTTTTATTGAAAGCGTTGTCGTAGAAACTTCAAAAGGGCTAATTCAATTGGAAATTGAAAGGGCTAGTGCCTTTTTTAATAGTTAAAAGTGATTGGATAGCGACTAACGGCCCTCTCACGTCCACCATTTTCCAACACACATCCAATCAAAATTTTCAGATATCTTTTTTGTTCATCGTAGTGGAACGTTCTGGAAATTAGGTTTTTTAGGATGATAACCCCCTCAGAGCCCTCAATGCAAGGGTTTGTAAGTTATGCACTGGGGGCATATAAGGTTTATGTAGAAAGTTGTTGCAAAAATCATGGACAGTGCGATCGCGCTGCCTAAGTAAAGAACAGGGACACTAGAGAACGAGACAAAAAACCGGGACTAAGTTAAGAGGAGGACAATTCCCCGCAACCCTCAGGGCAAGGGTTTTAAGTTATGCCCTGGGGGCATATAAGAACGATGTTGGAAGAATGTATTATTTATTCATTTTTTCCTTTAGAGCAGGTCACTTCGTATCGAAGAAGTTGTCGTAGAAACTTCGAAAAGGGCTCATTCAATTGGAAATTGGAGTGGCTTGTGCCACTTTTTAATAGTCGAAAGTGATTGGAAGGTGATTAACACCCGTTCCACGCCCAACATTTCTCGAAACACATCCCATCAAAATTTTGTTCAGCGTAGTTGATTTCCAGATAGAAATTATGTTTTGGAGGACAGTCCCCCACAGCCCTTAGGGCAAGGGTTGTAAGTTATGCCCTGGGGGCATATAAGGTTTTTTATAGAAGACGTTGTTGTAGGAACTGACAAGAAGGCTCATTCAAATGGACATTCAAAGGGCTAGTGCCTTTTTAACCAGTCAAAATTGATTAGAAGACAACTATCTCGCCTCCCACGCCCACCTTTTCACCAGACACATTTGATCAAAACTTTAAGATAGCCATTTCATTCAAGGTAGTTTTAAGTTATGGAAGTTAGGTCTGTGAGGATCAACCCCCCCCCACAGCCCTTAGAGCAAGGCTTATAAGTTATGCCCAGGGGGCATAAAAGGTTGTTATCAAACGCGTTGTCGTATAAACTTCAAAAAGGGCTCATTCGATTGGAAATTGAAATGGCTAGTGCCCTTTTAATAGTCGAAAGTGATTGGAAAGCAACTAACACCCCTTCCACACCCACCATTTCCCCAAACACATCCAATAAAGATTTTGAGATAGCCATTTTGTTCCACCCAGTTCAAAGTTCAGGAAATTATACCTTTGAGCAGGACACTCCCCCCACAGTCTTCAGGTTAAGGGTTATAAGTTATGCCCTGGGGGCATATTTGGTTTTTATTGAAATTTTGTCGTAGAAACTTGAAAAAGGGCTCAAACAAAGTGATTTGAGGGCAACTAACCCCCCTCTCACGCCCATCTTTTCTCCAAACACATCCAATCAATTTTTTAGATAGCCATTTTATTTAACGTAGTTGAATGTTTTGGAAATTAGGTCTTTAAGAGTGACAACCCCCGCCCCCCCCATGGCCCTCAGGGCAAGGGTGGTAAGTTATGCCCTGGGGGCATATAAGGTTTTTATTGAAAGCGTAAAAACTTCAAAAGGGTTCATTCAATTGGAAATTGGAAGGGCTAGTGCCTTTTTTAATAGTTGAAAGAGATTGAAGAGCGACTGCCGCCCCTCTCACGCCCACCATTTTTCCAAACACATCCAATCAAAATTTTGAGATATCCATTTATTTCAACGTCGTTGAAAGTTCTTGAAATTATGTCTTCTAGGATGGTAACCCCCTCAGAGCCCTCACTGAAAGGGTTGTAAGTTATGCCCTGGGGGCATATAAAGTTTATATAGAAAGTTGCTATAGAAATTTCAAAAAGGGCTCATTTGATTGGAAATTGAAATTGCCCTATTTAATAGTCGAAAGTGAGTAGAGAGTAATTAATCCCCTCTTACGCCCACCATTTCCCCAAAAACATTCAATCAAAGTTTAGATATAGCCATTTTTTCAACGTAGTTTAAAGTTCTGGAAATTATGTATTTAAGGATGACAAACACCCCAGAGCCCCAAGGGCAAAGGTTTTAAGTTTTGCCCTGGGGGCATATAAGGTTTTTATAGATAGAGTTTCCGTAAAACTTCGAAATGAACTCATTCAATTGGAAGTTGAGAGGGCAAGTGCCCTTTGTAATAGTCGAAAGTGATGGGAGGGTAACTAACCCCCCTCTCACGCCCACCATTCCTCCAAACACATCAAATCAAAATTTTCAGATAGCCATTTTTCAACGTAGTAGAAAGTTCTGGAAATTAGGTCTTTGAGAATGACACCGACACCCCCCCCCCCAGCACTTAGGGCAATGGTTGTAATTTATGCCCTGGGGACGGCTAGGGCCATTTTTAATAGTTGAAAGCCATTGGAGAGCTTCTACCGCCCCTCTCACGCCCACCATTTCCCCAAACACATCCAATCAAAATTTTGAGATAGCCATTTTGTTTAACGTAGCTGAAGGTCCTGAAAATTTGGTCTTAGAGAATGACAACCACCCTAACAGACCTTAGGATAAGGGTTGTAATTTATGCCCTGTGGGCATATAAGGTGTTTATAGAAAGCGTTGTCGTTCCCTAAAGGGCTCATTCGATTGGAAATCGAAAGGCCTAGTGCCCTTTTTAATAGTCAAAAGTGATTGGAAGGCTTGACATTTTTATAGTAAAGATCGATATGGGTATAATGTATTATTTGTTGTTGTTGTTGTTGTTTAGACCAGGGCACTTCGCATCGAAGGATCTGTCGTGGGAACTTTGAAAAGGGCTCATTTGATTGAAAATAGAAAATGCTGATGCCCTTTTCAATAGTCAACAGTGATTGGAGGGCAACTAATCCCCCTTCCACGCCAACCCTCCCATTTGCCAATTATGTTTAAAAACGAAACGTTGCAATAAGATTAAATCAAAATGCACTGTGATAATGCTAATCAAACAGTTCGTGGTAACGAACTGTAAGTAAGGAGCGACCCGGCTCAATGGTAACCGAAACACTAGAAAACGGTATTTTGATACAAATAGATACATCAAAAGAATCAGATTTTAATGCTGATTTCAAATATATAAGTTTCATCAAGTTTAATCCTACTCATCAAAAGTTACGCGCCTGAGAAAATTTGGCTGATTTTCGAAAAAAGGGGGAAAGACCCCCTAAAAGCTATAGAACCTTAATGAAAATCACACCATCATATTCAGCGTATCAGATAACCCTACTGTAGAGGTTTCAAGTTCCTATTTACAAAAATATGGAATTTTGCATTTTTTGCCAGAAGAAAGATCACGGGTGCGTGTTTATTTGTTTTTTTGGTGTTGTTTTTTTTTCAGGGGTGATCTTATCGACCCAGTGGTCCTAGAATATCTTGGGAGGGCTCATTAGAATGGAAATTAAAAGTTCTAGTGCCCTTTTTAAGTGATCAAAAAATGGGGGGCAACTAGGCCCCCTCCCACGCTTATTTTTTTCCCAAAGTCACCTGATCAAAATTTTGAGATAGCCATTTATTTCAGTATGTTCGATAATATTATAAGTATGTCTTTTAGGATGACTTAATCCCCCGAAGTTCCCGGAGGGAGGGCTGAAAGCTATGAACTTTACCCAATGTTTACATATAGTATTGGTTATTGGGAAGTATACAGGCGTTTTCAGGGGAGATTTCTCCTGGTAGTGGGGGGGGGGGGGTTCGGGGGTTAATTGGGAGGCTCTTTCCATGAAGGAAGTTTTAATGGGGGAAGGGACATTGCTATGAAGGGGACGCCGGACTTTCCAGCATTATTTAAAAAAAGATCAGAAATTAAAAATAAAAAAACAAGTTTTTCAACTGCAACAGCAGCAACATCAAAACTTTAAACAAACAGAAAATATTACATATATGATTGGGTTCACCCCCTAGTAAATACCTCACTCTGTAAGCCAAAGATTTTTTAGTACTTTCATAAGAGCTATTTATTCTAATTAAAGCTATTGTGATTAAGCGGTCATTTTTAAAGAATTGGAACAAAATTCGAACTTTTGCTTAAAGAGCAAGGTATTGACTGGGGGGCGAACCCCCTAATATACGTATTAAAAATATATGAATTTATAATTTCGTTACGTAAGTTAATTCGTAAGTTACGTATATTTATTACTAATAAAAACATTCGTAAATAAAATTAAGCAAGTTTCGAGAAAGCCATGTAACCAACTAAAAGTAAATTAATATGAAAATTGTGTTTTAATTATTCATGTACGGTGAGCCAAGATCAAAACCTGCATTTATTCAAAAACGTTCAAAAATTAAATAAAAAAAACAAGTTTTTTTAACTGAAAGTAAGGAGCGACATTAAAACTTAAAACGAAAAGAAATTATTTCCTTATATGAAAGGGGCTGTCCCTTTCTCAACGCCTCGCTCTTTACGCTATAGTTTGACTTTCTCACAACTCTTTTTTTTTATTATAATTAAAAACTTTAGCGTAAAGAGCGAGGCGTTGAGAAGGGGACAGCCCCTTTCGTATACGGAATAATTTCTGTTCGTTTTAAGTTTTAGTGTCGCTCCTTACTTTCAGTTAAAAAAACTTGTTTTTTTTTATTTAATTCCCAATAAGGCATTTCAGCAGTATCCCAAGAACAAATGAGGGTATTATGTTCAAACTTTCGGGGCTACTTCTTCTCTTAAAATTTAACCAAATCGAAATAGTGTAAGTATGTCCAAGCTATCAAAGAAAGTAAACAGATTTTTTTGCGAATGGTATCAAGTTTTCCATTTCAGGTCAACTATAGGAGGTATCAAACTAAATTGAACAGTATTATTTGTGTCCAGATTTTTAAAAGAGTGTATGTTGTTAAAAATTGCTGGAAATTTTTCTCCGGCATACAAATAGCAGGCCAAACTATAAAGTCTTAAAATACGAAAAGAATTAAAGTATTATTTTCTTTTTCTCTGAAAAGACCATGTCAATATAAAATGAACAGAAATTAAAATAATTAATCGAGTCAAACTCAAAACGAGCAGAGATTAACATAAGTTGTGCGCAAAACTCCTACGCCTTCCCAAGGTCGGAACAAAATTTGCACGTTACAGAAAAAATACAAATGAATGTGTATTGTCAGTTTATATACTGATATTTAGTAATCAAAATGTTCATACTATTTAATTTATTAAAGTTATAAAAGTAAAAGCATTTATATTTTTTCAGTAAAGTGCAAATTTTTTTCTGGCCTTGGGAAGGCATAGTGTTTTGCGCCCAACTTATGTTAATTTCTGCTCGTTTTGAGTTTGACTTGGTTATTTATTGTAATTTCTGTTCGTTTTGGGTTTCATTTATTTATCGATGCTGATTTGTGGTAGTTTTACACTTGGTAGATTTTTTTATTTTATCTTTGCTCATTTTTTGTTTAATGGAGTTCTCTACTTTTCTTTGAAAAACTTATTTTGTTGAAAGTTTTTTTAATTAATAACATTAAAAAAACTAAGTATCAGAGTGATTAAATTCTGTATCAACATCTTTTGTCGGATACACAGGATAACATTGACAAAATATAAGTATCAGAGTGAATAAATCTTTCGTCAACATCCTTTGTTAGATACACAGGATAACATTGACAGAATCTAAGTATCGGAGTGAATAAATCCCTTATCAACATCCTTTGTTAAATACATCGGATAAAACTGACAAAATCTAAGTATCAGATTGAATAAAGTCTTTATCAACATCTTTTGTCGGATACGTCAGGTAACATTATCAAAATCTAAGTATCAGAGTGATTAAATTCTTTATCAACATCTTTTGTTGGATACAAAGGTTAACATTGACAAAATCGAAGTATCAGAGTGAATAAATCATTTATCAACATCTTTTGTGAGATACGTCGGACAAAATAGGATACATAGGATAACATTGACAAAATCTAAGTTTCAGAGTGATTTAATCATTTATCAACATCTTTTGTAAGATACGTCGGATAAAATTGATAAAATCTAAGAATCAGATTGAATAAATTCTTCATCAACATCTTTTGTCGGATACATAGGATAACTTTGACAATATCTAAGTATCAGAGTGAATAGAATCTTTATCAACATCTTTTGTCGGATACATCAGATAACATTCACAAAATCTAAGTATCAGGGTGAATAAATGAGTATCAGAGTGAATATCAGAGTGATTGATGTTCACTCTGATCCCCTCGGACTCACCTTAATTGATAAACAATTTTAATCCCTTTATCACTTTCATACGATCCAATTAAAAAAACTAGAATTTTATTGTCTTCTGTGTCTTCCTATTATTCAAATCATCAATTAAGGTCAGACATACCAGAATTATGCAAATGGAATACCTTTTTGCAAATTGAGATACCTTTATGCAAATGAGATAACTTTTTGATATCTGTAACAAGTCCTAATGATGAATAAATTATGTACCGTCAGTAGCTAGGATAGTCAGGTCACCGTATATAGCAAGGCAGAAACTTATCCGGCTTGGACCAGAAAGTGGTTTGACAAGTTTTGTCTCTATAGAATGTCAATATAGCACACTACTTACCAAGCAATCTAGATAATTCCCACATTCTGTATTTTTGGTATGATTTTGCTAAATTGCATACAGGCTTATATATTATGGGTTCATGTAATGAATTTTTTTTATCGCTTTTTACTTTGAAATCATTTTCAGATGCGTTTGATGAAAAGGATTCGAAATGCAATAATAGAAGGCGTTTTTCCTGAGTATATACATGAATTTCTGAAGAAAATGTATCCCAACAAGCAAGTTCCTAAATGGGCATTAGATGCCCTAGAGTCTGTTAATATTGATATGAAAAATTATGTTGTACAACCCGAAAAGAAACGGAAATTGGTTCCTCAATAAACTAATCCAAGAAAAAAAGAAATTGAGACGGCTTTTCAAGATTGTTAGGTACGGTGTCAAAGGAATCTCTTTCCCACTCCCCTCTTTTTTTTTCTCTCTCTCTCCCTCTCCCTCTCTCTCTCTCTCTCTCTCTCTCTCTCTCTCTCTCTCTCTCTCTCTCTCTCTCTCTCTCTCTCTCTCTCTCTCTCTCTCTCTCTCTCTCTCTCTCTCTCTCTCTCTCTCTCTCTCTCTCTCTCTCTCTCTCTCTCTCTCTCTCTCTCTCTCTCTCTCTCTCTCTCTCTCTCTCTCTCTCTCTCTCTCTCTCTCTCTCTCTCTCTCTCTCTCTCTCTCTCTCTCTCTCTCTCTCTCTCTCTCTCTCTCTCTCGCTCTCTCTCTCTCTCCCTGCCATCTGTATTCCGCTCTCCTTTTTTCTATAGTATTGTGATCACTTTAGTTAACTATATCTATTCTATTGCAAACATTTCCTTTAGGTTCGATCCACCCCATTCGGCAAAAGCTCAGCTAACTAGGAGGGGGGATTATAACCCTTTCTCTCACTGTTGGCTTGAGGATTGTATATTTTATTATTGTATTTCGCTATCATTAACAATTTTGAGCACATGCCATTTGACTCCTTCAATTATAAATTTTTTCTTAAATCCTCCCATAATTTTCATTCCCCCTCCCCCTTGCAATAGGTCAGCTCTTGTTCAGGGGCTTAATTTTCTATGGGGCAGGGGGGACAACTCCCTGCTCTAGACCCCAGTTTGACTCCCCAGACCTCAGTTTGCCCCCCCCCCAGCCGAAATTTAGTTTCAGCAAAAAATTGTCAAAACTAAGATAAGCCTGCATAATTCAAGCATCCAGAGATACAGGCTAGTTTTCTTTAGTTTATCTTTGCCTTTATTGTAATATATGGCTAATTTTTTAATTTTCACTGTCATTTTCACTTGATTTGGGAAAATTGGTTCCATCTTTGCCCCCCCCCCCCCGCCAGGATTTTAACGAAATTGCGCCACTTTTCTTGCTACGTTAATGCTAATGAACGCTATGTTCTATTGGAATGAAAAAAATAATATTTAGATTAGTTTCAGGCACGGAATGTAATCTGTTCTGTGGCATCTAGGCATTCTTAATTAGTTGTATCTTGTTTGTTACAATCTCTCATATAGGTCGTACCATAATGAATATTCTGTCACATTTTAACGAAAATAAACTCTTTTTTTTATTCCAGTCACGAAAAGTCGTTAAAGCTCTGACTTCTGTCTCTGAAACTTCAAAGTAATACTTTAGTCAGACACACTGATTTATTTATTTTATTATTATTATTATTATTATTATTATCTGGAAAATAGTCATTCCCACCGTTTTTTATGAACAATATGCAACCGTCATTTGTACAAAAGTTTGGTCTCACAGCCGTTTTTGTTAATTTTTTCCTAATATTTGTCCTTTTGGTATTTTTTTTTCATTCATAAGTATTATCCTGGAAAGGGGTCCATTGCTATTATCTTACTAGCAAAAGGGTTTATAAAAAGAAAAGGAGTTAAACAGAAAGAAAGAAAAGGGTTGCCTTAGAGGGAAACCTTCAGTTGTGGAATAAGCAGTTCGTAGCTGTCTTGTGACTAGATTTGGAGAACAAAACAGAAAGGAAAAATAAGGAGCAGTACTCCTGTTGGGTAAAAAAGTGAAGAAGAGAAGAGAAAATTTACCATTCAGTGTAAAATTTAAAAAGGTATAAAAGAAACATATTATTGAGAAGAGTACATATCTTCTTGTAGAAATGTCTCCTTTTATTTTTGTCTAAATTGCTGCCTTTGCGACAAGCCTAATCAAACTAGTGACAATAAACAAATAGGATAAAACAATTGAACATTACATTTCGTGTTATCACTTGCTATGGGAAACATTTCGTTTTATCACTTGTCTTGGTAAACATTTCGAGTTATCAATATCAATGGTACAAAGAGGTAAGAATTTCTACCGTATTGATTTTCTCTTGTTTTTTTTACATTTATTCTACGCTTAAGCTTTCATTGCAGAGGCTGCAATGCAGCGCTAAGGACTTTTCTTTTTTATTAATTAGAAAAACCTTTTCCACAAAATAAGTTTTTCAAAGAAAAGTAAAGAACTCCATTAAACAAAAAATAAGCAAAAATAAAATAATCTACCAAGCGTGAAACTACCTTAAATCAGCATTGATAAATAAATGAAACCCAAAACGAACAGATATTACAATAAATAACCGAGTCAAACTCAAAACGAGCAGAAATAAACATAATTTGGGCTCAAAACCCTGTTTAATGGAGTTCTTTACTTTTCTTTGAAAAACTTATTTTGTGGAAAAAGTTTTTTTTAAATTAATTTCTGTTCGTTTTATATTACATAGTCTTTTCAGAGAAAAAGAAAATAATACTCTAAATCTTTTCTGTTTTTTTAGAATTTATAGTTTGGCCTGCTATTTGTATGCTGCAGAAAAATTTTCAGCAATTTTTAACAACAAACACCCTCTTAAAAATCTGGACACAAATAGTAGTGTTTAATTTATTCGCAAAAAAAAATCTGTTTACTTTCTTTGATAGCTTGGATACACTTACGCTATTTTGATTTGGTTAAAATTTAAGAGCAGAAGCAGCCCCGAAAGTTTGAACATAATATCCACAGTCGCTCTTGGGGTACTGTTGATATGCCTTATTGGGAATTAAATAAAAAAAGCAAATTTTTTAACTGAAAGTAAGGAGCGACATTACGCTATTTTGATTTGGTTAAAATTTAAGAGCAGAAGCAGCCCTGAAAGTTTGAACATAATATCCACAGTCGTTCTTGGGATACTGCTGAGATGCCTTATTGGAAATCAGTATTAACACAGAGCATTTTCATTTAATCTTATGGCAACATTTAGTTTTTAAACATAAAGTCAAATGGGAGGCTGGGCGAGGGAGGGGGATTAGTTTCCCTCCAATCACTTTCAACTATTAAAAAAGGCGCTAGCCCTTTCAATTCCCAATCAAATGAAAAATCTGTTTACTTGCTTTGATAGCTTGGATACACTTACGCTATTTTGATTTGGTTAAATTTTAAGAGTGGAAGCAGCCCCGAAAGTTTAATCATAATATCCACAGTTGTTCTTGGGATACTGCTGAGATGCCTTATTGGGAATTAGCATTAACACAGTGCATTTTGATTTAATCTTATGGCAACGTTTAGGTTTTCAACATAAAGTTAAATGGAGGGTGGGCGTGGGAGGGGAATTAGTTTCCCTCCAATCACTTTCGACTATTAAAAAGGGCGTCAGCCCTTTTTATTGTAAATCGACTGAACCTTTTTCGAAGTTCCTACGACAACTCCTTCGATACGAAGTGCCCTGGCCTGAACGGCAACAACAACAACAAAAAAATAATACATTCTACCCACATCGATCTTCACTATAAAAATGTCAAGCCTTCGAATCACTTTCGACTATTAAAAAGGGTACTAGGCCTTCCAATTTCCAATCGAGTGAGCCCTTTTTGAGTTTCTACGACAACACTTCCTATAAACACCTTATATGCCCCCAGGGCATAAATTACAACCCTTCCCCTCAGGGCTGTGAGGGTGGTTGTCATCCTCTAAGACCTAATTTCCAGACTTTTCAACTACGTTAAACAAAATGGCTATCTCAAAATTTTGATTGGATGTGTTTGGGGGAATGGGGGCGTGAGAGGGGAGTTAGTTGCCCTTCAATAACTTTCGACTATCAAAAGGGCACTAGCCCTTTCAATTTTCAATTGAATGAGCCGTTTTTGATGTTTTTACAACATCTCTTTCTATAAAACCTTACATGCTCCCAGGGCATAACTTACAACCCTTGCCCTGAGGGTTTTTTTTTGGGGGGGGGGTTGGGTTGTCATCCTTAAAGATCTAATTTCCAAATTTTCAAGTGCGTTGAATAAAATGGCTATCTAAAAATTTTGATTGGATATGTTTGGGGAAAAGGTGGGCTTGAGAGGGGGGTTAGTTGCCCTCAAATCACTTTCGACCATTAAAAAAGGCATTAGAACTTTTAATTTCCAATCGAATGAGCCTTTTTCAAGTTTCTACGACAAACATTTCAATAAAAACCTTATATGCCCCCAGGGTATAACTTATAACCTTTAACCTGAAGACTGTGGGGGGAGTGTCCTGCTCAAAGGTATAATTTCCTGAACTTTAAACTGCATGGAACAAAATGGCTATCTAAAAAATTTGATTGGATGTGTTTAGGGAAATGGTGGGCGTGGAAAGGGTGTTAGTTGCCCTCCAATCACTTTTGACTATTGAAAAGGGCATTAGCCATTTCAATTTCCAATCAATTGAGCCATTTGCGAAGTTTCTACGACGACGCATTCTATAAAAACCTTATATGACCCCGGGGCATAACTTACAACCCTTGCCTTGAGGGCTGTGGCGGAGTGTCCTCCTGAAAAACATAATTTCTATCTGGAAATCCACTACACTGAACAAAATGGCTGTCTAAAATTTTGGATTGGATGTGTTTGGGGAAAGAGTGGGCAAGAGAGGGGGGCTAGTTGCCCTCAAATCACTTTCGACTATTAAAAAGGGCACTAGAACTTTTGATTTTCAATCGAATGAGCCCTTTTTCTAGTTTCTACGACAAATATTTCAATAAAAACTTATATGCCCCGAGGGCAACACTTATAACCTTTACTCTGAAGAATGTGGGGGGAGTGTCCTGCTCAAAGGTATAATTTCCTGAATTTTAACTGTGTGGAAAAAAATGGCTATTTCAAAATTTTGATTGGATGTGTTTGGGAAAATGGTGGGCTTAGAAGGGTTGTTAGTTACCTTCCAATTACTTTCGACTATTAAAAAGAGCCCTAGCCATTTCAATTTCTAATCGAATGAGCCCCTTTTGAAGTTTCTATGACAACACCTTCTATAAAAACTTTATTTGCCCCCAGGGCATAACTTACAGCCCTTTTCCTGAGGGCTGTGAAGGGGTTGTCATTCTCAAGGACCTAATTTACAGAACCTAAAACTACGCTGAACAAAATGGCTATCTGAAAATTTTGATTGGATGTGTTTGGGGGAATGATGGGCGTAGGGGATGGCTAGTGGTCCTCCAATCACTTTCGACTGTTAAAAAGGGCACTAGGCCTTTGAATTTCCAATCGAATAAGCCTTTTTTGAAGTTTCTACAATAACGCCTTCTATAAAAACCTTATATGCTCCCAGGGCATAACTTACAACCCTTGCCCTGAAGTCTGTGGGGGAGTGTCCTCCTCAAAAACATAATTTCTATCTGGAAATCAACTACGCTGAACAAAATGGCTATCTCAAAATTTTTATTGTATGTTTTTCAGGAAATGGTGGGTGTGGAAGGGGTGTTGGTAGCCTTCAAATCACTTTCAACTATTGAAAAGGGCACAAGTCAGTCTATTTAACAATAGAACGAGTCCTTTTTAAAGTTTTCACAACAACTTCTTCGATACGAAGTGCCCTGCTCTAAAGGAAAAAATAATTAATGATACTTTCCCTAAACATCGTTCTTATATGCCCTTAGAGCATAACTTAAAACTCTTGCCGCGAGGGTTGTGGGGGAGTGTCCTCCTCAAAAATATATTTTCTATCTGGAAATCAACTACGCAGAACAAAATGGCTGTCTCAAAATTTTGATTGGATGTGTTTGGGGGAATGATGGGCGGGGGGGGCTAGTTGCCCTCCAATCACATCCAATTATTAAAAAGGGCACTAGCAACTCTAATTTTCAATTGAATCAGCTATATTTGATGCTTCTACGATTATTCCTTTTATTCGATACCCCCGGGCACAGAGAAGAAAAAATAAATAATACATTGTAGCCACATCGTTCTTTACTTAGGCAGTACTATCGCTCTGCCTAGAAAAGTGTAAATTATATTCTGGCCTTGGGGAGGCATAGGGGTTTTGTCACCTACTCGCGTAAATATCTGCTCATTGTCAGCTTGACTCGGTTATATATTGTAATTTCTGTTCGTTTTGAGTTTCATTTATTTATTGGTTCTGACTTGTGGTAGCTTCACGCTTGGTAGATTATTTGATTTTATTTTTGCTCATTTTTTGTTTAATGGAGTTCTTTACTTTTCTTTGAAAAACTTTTCTTGTGGAAAAAGATTTTGTAATTAATTTCCGTTCGTTTTATATCGACATAGTCTTTTCAGGGAAAAAGAAAATAATACTTTAAATCTTTTCGTTTTTTTAAGAATTTATAGTTTGACCTGCTAATTGTATGCTGGAGAAAAAATTTCAGCAATTTTTTACAACATACACCTTCTTAAAAATCTGGACACAAATAGTACTGTTTAATTTAGCTTCATGCCTCCTCTTGTTGACCTGAAATAGAAAACGTGATGCTATTCGTAAAAAAAATATGTTTACTTCCTTTGATACCATAGTTTAATGTACGCTATTCGGATTTGTTTAAATTTACAGAGCAGAAGCAGCCCCAAAAGTTTGAACAAAATGCCCTCAGTTGTTGTTTTAATACTGCTGAGATGCCTTATTGGGAATTAGCATTAACACAGTGCATTTTGATTTAATCTTATGGCAACTTTCTTATTAGCCATTTCAATTTCCAATCGAAAGAGCCCTTTTTGCAGTTTCTACGACGACGCGTTCTATAAAAACCTTATATGCCCCAGGGCAAAACTTACAACCCTTGCCCTGAGGGCTGTGGCGGAGTGTTCTCCACAAAAATATAATTTCTATCTGGAAATCCACAACACTCAACAAAATGGCTATCTAAAAATTTTGATTGGATATGTTTGGGAAAAAGGTGGGCGAGAGAGGGGGGCTAGTTGCCGTTAAATCACTTTTGACTATTAAAAAGTGCACTAGATCTTTGAATTTCCAATCGAATGAGCCCTTTTTCAAGTCTACGACAAAGATTTCAATAAAAACTTATATGCCCCCAGGGCATAACTTATAACCCTTGCCCTGAAGACTGTGGGGGGAGTTTACTGCTTAAAGGTATAATTTCCTGAACTTTAACTGCGTCGAACAAAATGGCTATCTCAAAATTTTGATTGAATTTATTTGGGGAAATGGTGGGCGTCGAAGGGGGGATAGTTGCCTTCCAATTACTTTCGACTATTAAACAGGGCACTAGCCATTTCAATTACAAATCGAATGAGCCCTTTTTGAAGTTTCTACGACAACGCGTTCCATAAAAACTTTATATGCTCCCAGGGCATAACTTACGACCCTTGTCCTGAGGGCTGTGAGGGGGTTGTCATCCTCAAGACCTAATTTACAGAACTTAAAACTACGTTGAATAAAATGGCTATCTCAAAATTTGGATAGGATGTGTTTGGGGGAAAAGGTGGGCGAGAGAGGGGGGTTTGTTGCCCTCCAATCACTTTCGACTATTAAAAAGGGCACTAGCCCTTTGAATTTCCATTCAAATGAGCCTTTTTTGAAGTTTCTACGACAACGCTTTCAATAAAAACCTTATATGCCCCCAGTGAATAACTTACAACCCTTGTCCTGAAAGCTGTGGGGGAGTGTCCTCCTCCAAAAAATTATTTCTATTCGGAAATCACCTACGCTGAACAAAGTGGCTATCTAAAAATTTTGATTGGATGTGTTTGAGGGAATAATGGGCGTGGGGGGGGGGGCTAGTTGCCCTTGAATCACTTTCGACTATTAAAAAGGGCATTAGCCCTTTGAATTTCCAATCGAATGAGCCTTTTTTTGAAGTATCTAGGAGAACTCCTTCTATAACAACCTTATATTGCCCCAGGGCATAACTTACAAACTATTGCCCTGAAGGCTCTGGTGGAGTGTCCTCCACCAAAACATAATTTCTATTTGAAAATCAACTACGCTGAACAAAATGGCTATCTCAAAATTTTGATTGGATATGTTTTGGGAAATGGTGGGCGTGGAAGAGGTGGTAGTTGCCTTCCAATCACTTTCGACTATTAAAAAGGGCACAAGCCACTCCAATTTCCAATTGAATGAGCCCCTTTCGAAGTTTCTACGACAACTTCTTCGATACGAAATGAAAAAAATAATAAATTATACATTTTGCCAACGTCGTTCTTAAATGCCCTCAGGGCATAACTTAAAACCCTCGCCCTGAATGACCGATCGAATGAGCCTTTTCAAAATTTTGATTGGATGTGTTTGGGGGAATGATGGGCGTGGGGGGGCTAGTTGCCCTCCAATCACTTTCGACTATTATAAAGGGCAATAGTCCTTTGAAATTTCAATCGAATGAGCCTTTTTTGAAGTTTCTACGACAACGCCTTCTATAAAAACCTTATATGCACCCAAAGGGCATAACTTAAAACCCTTGCCCGGGGGGTTGTGGGGGAGTTTCCTCCTAAAAAACATATTTTCTATCTGGAAATCAACTACGCTGAACGAAATGGCTATCTCAAAATTTTGATTGGATCTGTTTTGGGGAATGATGGACGGGGTGGGGGCTAGTTGCCCTCCAATCACTTTCGACTATTAAAAAGGGCACTAGCCACTCCAATTTCCAATCGAATGAGCCCTTTTCGAAGTTTCTACGACAACTCCTTCGATACGAAGTGCCCGGGAATGGAAGAAAAAAAAATAAAATAATACATTGTGCCAACATCGTTCTTTACTTTGGCAGCGCAATTGCTCTGCCTACGATTAGGGACAGGCGTGCACGCAGAGAAAGGCGGAGTTTTGGTTCTATGTCCTTCGTCATCTTTGGAATCTTAAAAGTTTTATAAGCTGTCCCGTTCTGTCGTTCCCTTTTTTTCGTATAATTGCTTAATTCTGGCTACTGAAAAAGTTCTTATGTGCACATGCGGTGAAGAATTATCCTATAAAATTTGAGGGTGATCTAAATTTGAGAATGTATATATCCACAAAAATAATATTATTTCTCAATCAAATCGCGAACAAGCCAGAATGCTTTTATCTTCGAGCCGTCTGATTCGAAATAAGTTTTAAGTGTTAATTATTTACATAGGTCCCACAATTTTTACGCCTAGGATAGCCCATTACTTTGACTGGCCTTGCCTTTAACACCTGTGCCCTACGCATTTTAAACACTTAAATGCTAAAACATTCGGCCTATTTTTAAATATGTCTGCCCAAAACACAAGTTTTCGTAGGTGGTCCATAGACACGATTTCACACTTCTTAAGTATTAACACTCTTAACATATCTTTCTGGCGTCATTTAGAGACAATCATTATACCTGAAATTACATATCAAAATTTTCCGAAGAAACATTCATCAAATATCGGAAACATGTCTGAGTAAAAAAAAAATTTTTTGGAGTAGATTTGGAGCAGGAAATTATAAACATTAGTACTGGCGAAATTGGATGTGTTTTGATGAGTGGTGCTACGGACAAATACCCCCCCCCTCCTCCCTAATACTGCTTTTTATATGAAAGTACTATTTTGAAACAATCTCCTATTTAATGCCACGATTTAGAATTTGAACACCCGAATTCCAATCCCTCTCCACTAGTGGTTACTATTGATATCTATATCAGTGGCGCCATTCTGGGGGGGGGGGTGGTAGGTTGATTTTTTGAGGGGCCCAATTCTCAACTCTGAAGCTCTTTGTTTATTATTCCTTTTCCAAATTTTTGTGTTTCTTTCGATTTGTTCCCGACAAACCAAAAACTAGGTCTTTAAAAAACAGCAAATTGAAGACACTCAAATATTTCCAGCGAAGTCACCCATTTGAAGAATATCTCTTTTGGCATGGTTTCGTCGGGGCGAGTGTAATGAGTGGACGTTTTTCAGGAGTACAGGCCCGTCTCCGGGAAAAGGCACCGCAAGCAGTGTACACTCACCGTCATTCCCATAGACTTAATCTTGTTATTGGCGATTGTATGCAGAAAATACAAAGAATTTCGTCAGTATTTTCAGTTTTGCAAACAGTTTATGATTTTGTCTCCATCAGCAACATTCGAAACCATATGTTTGTGGAGGCCCAGAAAACTGCCGACGTGTACGCTAACGGTTGAAAAGAGAGTTGTGACACGTTGGTCTTACTGGTATAGATCAGTGGCTAAAATTCTGGTAAGATATGACTGCATACTCGCAGTTCTGTCAATTTTTCTAGAATCTTCTGACAAAGAGGAAGCGGCAGGAGCTACTTGCCTTAAGAATCTATTCGAGATATTTCTCTCTATATTTATTTGGTGTATCATTCACGAAGTTCTAGTAGCGATCAGTTCTATTTCTGAGCACGTACAGGCCCTAGATCCGACCGTTTGAAACACCTACGCTTTAATCACCACATCAAAAAACCAACTGAAGACAATGCGTCTCAAAACGAGTTCAGAAGATATAAGGAAGACTACGGGACTATTTGACGACATCAACACTTGAGAAGCACAGCACTGAATCTGAGGGCACAAGGAAAGAAGAGAAAATGCGAAGAGAGTTCTATCAGGTTTTGGACAGAGTGGTAAATGAGTTTGAAGAGCCTTTTTCTGTCCATCTGTCAGTACTAGAACCCACGTGACTCTTTGACCCTAAACCCGAAAACTTCATGAGAACATATTTAATTCGTAAAATCGCGAGAAGCTTCGATAAGGTTGGCATCGACTCTACAGAGCTAAAGATTCTAACTTTAATAGCTCTTGTATATGTGTTACAGCTTCCTCAGAAACCGGCAAACGCTTTAGATATTTTCGAAAGCCTAGGAGGATTGAAAGAAGCTTATTCTGAGGTTCTTGAAGTCGCGAGGGTAGTCCTCATACTCCCACTCACATCATTCTCAAATGAACGATTTTTCTCTGTGTTGACATTTGTGAATGATTACCTTCGGACAACAATGAACAACGAGCGACTTCCGCATTTGCTCCTTATGTTCTCTGAAAAGGCTGCATTGAAGGAGCTCGATTTTGAAAAGCTTGTGGACGACTTCGCAAAAATGAAGCCAAGGAGATATTCATTGCCTAAGTAACTGCACGCAACTTTCAGTTTTTAATTTGTGTGGTAAATGTTCCATCTTGTAACGATTTTGTTATCCCTAACCAGGTTGCAGAAGGCAAAATCTAAATAAATTACGTTGCTTTAATTTTTATTCAAATAATAATTTGAAGAGTAGTCTACCAAACTGAGTAATTACATTTTGAGTCTGGACAGGGGCCCAAAATTTATCTTTGCCCCCCCCCCTTGAGGTTTTCTGAATTGGCGCCACTGATCTATATCTGTTTGTTTAATGATTCAGTCTAACTATATAAGGATGCATTAATCAGATATTATAGCAAGTGGATTTTTTTTAAGCACTAAAATAACAAAGCATCCATAATCCAAAACATACCGAGTACATATTTCACAAATGCAGAGGTGCCAATTGAGGCAATTAACCCCCTTAGATTTTTGTTCCCCTTCAGATTTTGAAAAAATTCTTTTTTTGGCACTCTCGCTGGAAAAAAACGAAAACAAATTACCCCCGCCCCTAGGTTTTGGAAAAATGTGTTTTCTTAAAACTTTATCTATTGCATCTCTATGTTGAATAAGAATTTTCATGCTGGGTGATTTGCTTCCTACCGATACCAAGGTAGTGCCTTCATAACTCCTATATTTACTTTTTTATTCATTATTATTCCATTATTTTACATTATTACTATGTTTCTCCTTTTTTACAAAAGGGTTTAATAACTGTATTCAACTGTATGAAGAATCACGTTCATAATTTTCAGTACTTTCGTAGCCATCATATATCAAAAATCCGTTTATCTTACTATCACTGCCCGAATCCTTGTTATTTTTGCCTTTTAATACCATCTGTAAGTCCTTTCCAGTAAATGAATCTTCCTCCGTTTTAAATCATAAAATATTTGCTATATCTTTTCACTCAACTTAATCGCACTTTTACATATTCTCAAAATATTCTGCTTATCTCTCCGTACTAATCAGTTTATCACTAACTGGATGACTCGTTCCTAATATATAACAAGTATTGCAACTTTATTTTCTTTTTACTAGCCAATTCAGAAATGTAGCTACTGCTAGTAATATATCAGAGTTAAAAATAATATTTGCTAAGTAATGTTCTAGGCTATCTTGATTTCTAAATTCCACAACCTTTTTTGGTACTTGTATGTTATAGCGCCTATGTTAAGTTCTTCATCTAAGTAGAACCTGTTTCTCTGACTATTCTTAATAAAATATCACAAAATATGATGAAAATTCAATACTTTAGAAACAGATTTGGGCTATATATTTGCACATTAGGGGGGAGTATAGCGGGTCTGCATGCAAAATCTGTTAGGTACAATTTATCTCCATATTATGAAGTAAAAATGGTTTTCTAACTTTACACTGTCCAGATACTTTACCCCCACCCCCCACCCCTACTGTGCAAATATGTTGCCCAAATTATATATTTCATATCTGTTCTGTCACTTGCTTTGTCTTGTCTCACGCTAAGCTGAAAGAAACTAATAATAATAGTAAGAAGCAATTTAAAAGTGTTTAATAAATATAGAGAGAACTTAAGTTATAAAGTAATTGCACTTTTATTGCAACACTGGGAACCGACAAGGTCTCATTTTTCCAAAATATCAACCATAGCATTGAAATCCAACAATTTCACAAGAGCCTTTTCACTAAATTAAATAAAAAAACAAGTTTTTTAAACTGAAAGTAAGGAGCGACATTAAAACTTAACACGAACAGAAATTATTCCATATATGAAAGGGGCTGACCGCCCTTCAAATCTGCGCTCTTTACGATACTGTTTTTTATTGTTTTTTAAAAATAGAGCTGCCAGACAGAGTCAAACTTTAACGTAAAGATTGAGTTGGTGAGGAGGGGAGCGCCCCTTTTATATATGAAATAATTGCTGTGCGTTTTAAGTTTTAATGTCGCTCCCTACTTTCACTGAAAAAAAATTGTTTTTTTATTTGATTTCTGATCGTTTTTTAGTTAATGCAGCTTTTATTTTGGCTAGCCGTCATTGAATAAGTAAACAAAATTTGAATAAAATTTTTACTTTTCTTTTGCTAAATGGCTGTCTCTAAATTTGGGTCTGACGTAATCTACAAATTGAATTACGTAACGAATTTCTATATTCGTATATTTTTCTTCTGGCAAAAAATACAAAGTTGCAGATTTTTGCAGATATGAGCTTGAAACCTATGTTATAGGGTTTTCTGATACGCTGAATCTGACGGTGTGATTTTCATTAAAAATTTTTCACTTTTAGGGGATGTTTCCCCCTCTTTAAAAAATCAGGTGAGTTTTCTGAGGCTCGTAGCCTTTGATGAGTAATACTAAACTTAATAAAATTCATATATTTAGAATAAGCATTATAAGACCATTATTTTTATAAATTTACTGAAATCAAAGTTTCGTTTCTAAAAGTTTCGATTACTATTGAGCCGCATCGCTTGTTTTTTTTTTATTGTTTTTTTTTTATTACGTATATGTTATTACGTATATGATGGGGTTCTCCCTTAGTCAATACCACGCTCTTTACGTTAAAAATTAAAAAAAAATATAATTTACAACCCCCTGAATCACAAAGGTCGTTTAATTATAATAGATAGCTCTTTTGAAAGCAATAAAAAAAAACTGTAGCGTAAAGAGCGAAGTATTGAATTGGGAGAAAACCCCTTCATACACGTAATGATTTATGTTCATTTTAAGTTCTAATGTAGCTTCTTACTTTCAGTTGAACGTACTTGTTTTTGTAAATTTAATTTCTGATCGTTTTTCAAATAATGCTTGGAAATCCGGTACCTCCTTCATAGAACTTTCCCTTAACCCAAAGAAACATTCTCCACGGAAAGATTCTCCCGAGTAACCCCCTCCTACAGCCCCCTCCCCCCCCACCAGAAAAAAATTCTTCCTGAAAATGTCTGTATACTTCCCAATAACCAATACAATATGTAAGCAATGGGCAAAGTTCATAACTTGCAGCCCTTCCCCTGGGAACTGTGGGGGATTAAGTAATCTTAAAAGACATATTTATTAGATTTTCGACTATGCTAAACACAATGGCTATCTCAAAATTTTAATTGGGTGACTTTGAGAAAAAAATGAGCGTGGGAGGGGGTCTTGTTGCCCTCCATTTTTTTTGGTCGCTTAAAAACGGCACTAGAACTTTTAATTTCCGTTCCAATGAGCCCTCTTACGATATTCTAGGACCACTGGGTCAATACGATTACCCCTGGGGAAAAAAACAACAAATAAACACGCACCCGTGATCTTTCTTCTGGCAAAAAATGCAAAATTCCACATTTTTGTAGATGGGAGCTTGAAACCTCTGCAGTTGGGTTATCTGATACGCTGAATCGGATGGTGTGAATTTCATTAAGGTTCTATAACTTTTAGGGGGTCTTTCCTCCTTTTTTTGAAAATCAGCCAACTTTTCTCAGTCGGGTAACTTTTGATGGGCAAGATTAAACTTGATGAAACTTATATTTTTGAGATCAGAATTAAAATATGATTCTTTTGATGTATCTACTGGTATCGACATTCCTTTTATTACAGTTTTGGTTACCATTGAGCCGGGTCGCTCCTTACTTACAGTTCGTTACCACGAACTGTTTTATATCAACACCAGATCAGTGAGCCTTTCGTTGCACACTGTTGATCTTAAATAGGTTCTAATCAGGCTTGTAGAAAAGAATCTCTCATTACTAGCTGTTGTGATAGACAGAGTAATGAAGATTTGCATAACTTTCAAAATTTCGGAATACGCTATTGACATTGCCTTCAGACAATCGCGAAGTTCAAAGAATTTCTTTTGGGTTATTGGCTAATGAGTCTATATATCAAACAGTTCGCGGTAACAAACTTTAAGTAAGAAGCGACCCGGCTCAATAGTAACCGAAATTCTAAAAAACAGAATTTTGATACCAATAGATATATCAAAAGGATCGGCTTATTATGCTAATTTCAAATATTTAAGTTTCATTAAGTTTAGTATTGTCCATTAATGGCTATGAGCCTGAGAAGATTAGCCTTATTTTCAAAAAAGGGAGAAACACCCCTTAAAAGTGACAGAATCTTAATGAAAATCATGCTATCAAATTCAGCGTATCAGAAACCCCTATTGTGGAGGTTTCAAACTCTTATCAGCAAAAATGTAGAATTTTGTAAAAAAAAAAATTGCCAGAAGAAAGATCACGGGTGTGTGTTTTTTTTTGTTTTTTTTTTCAGGGATGATCGTTTCGATCCAGTGGTCCTAGAATATTGTGAGAGGGCTCATTAGAACTGAAATTAAAAGTTCTAGTGCCCTTTTTAAATGACCAAATAGATTGGAGTGGTAACTAGGCCCCCTTCCCATCCCCTTTTTTCCCAAAATCGTCTGATCAAAATTTTGAGATAGTCATGTTGTTCATCATAGTTGAAAGGCCCAAAAACTATGCCTTTGGATATAGCATGACCCTCCTAGAGGGGAAAGGTCTTTAAGTTATAAAATGTGCCTATTGTTTACGCATAGTATTTGTTATTGGGAGGTATACATACATTTTCGGGTGGGGGTGGTGAATTTTCTTCGGGGGTTTTTCCATAGGGAATTATGTCTTTCTTTCTCTTTTCCGTCTCAATTTTACGCGTGGAGTTGTTAAGCGTAATTGTCCTGGGTAAATTTTCACTGGGATCGAATTTTCTACAGAATATATCCGCGGGGAGGGTATTTCTCCGTGGAGGAGGAGCCATATTTCCTGGCATTATTTAAAAAACGATCAGAAATTCAATTAAAAAACAAGTTTTTTTCAACTGAAGGTAAGGAGCATCATTAAAACTTAAAGCGGACAAAAAGTGTTAAGTGTATGAAGGGGGTTGCCTCCTTCTCAACACCTCGCTCTTTTTTCGCTAAAGTTTGAATTTTGTCCCAATTCTTTAATAACGACTCATGAAACATAAGGGTCTTTTAATTAGAACAAAAACAAGCTTTTTTAAAAGTATTAAAAAACTTGAGCGTAAAGCGCGAGGGGTTGAGGAGGAGCCAAGCCCCTTCATATACGTAATAATTTCTGTTTGTTTTAAGTTCTGTTAATTGATAAAACGGCCAAAATACAATTGTATCTATTCAGTACTTTGTTCACCAATCTATTCCAGTATGCCCATCTTGTAGTAGATGATTTCTCCTGCTGAAGAATAGTTATTCTAGTGACTTTCTGAGCATTAACAAACAGTTGGTAGCGTGTATTGCTATTCGCAATAAAACAGTACGGCTCTTGGAGAGTGGAGATGAAAGATACCATTCATCTCAAGTTCTGAATGGAATGACCCGACACAAGGTTGTAAAAATTCAAGAAGCTAAATTTCAAGACAATTCAGGAAACAAAAATTCATAAAATAATCATTTTGAATGAAATCAAAATTTCAAATTTAAGCTTTTAACTGGGTGTAAAGAAAAAAAAACACAAGGAAATTGCAGAATCCCATCCAGTCTGGCTGGCGTCTATTAACAATCTATGGCTACTGGGAATGCAAAAAGCCCGCCTTTGTACAAAATGGAGTTATATTTACAAAGTCCAGAAACAGAGAAGACGCGAGTTACACACAACTCAGAAAAGAGTCAGAACAGATTCATTGACTGACTCAAAGAAATACAGACTACATAATACGTATACATAGAGGGGACCACTGCTCTAGAATCACGTAACCAACATGTATAATTTTATTATGGATCCTGGGTCAATTACTTTATTGTAATGAAAGTTGGTCACCGTGGCTGTAACAACAAGGCAATAAAAATGTGTTTCAATGTATGAAATAGGAATACGGTAATAAAGAAATATGTTTGGGATTGACGCCTATAAAATATTGTTGTGAAGTACAACTATATTAGAAACAGATTTGTTTTAATTGAGAACATTTTTTTACACACTTTTTTTTCACACTTCAGATCGAATCAACAGAAATTTTGACAACTAATTTGGGGTCCCTCGTAAAATCCGGGTGGAGCTATAGCCCTAGCCAGCCCCCCCCTCTAAATGACGCCACTGTCTACAGTGCGTCAAGGGATGAAGTACTTAACATAGGTGCTCTAACATATAAGTACCCCTTTTTTCATTTCTTAACCCTGTGGTGGCACGCTGGATTGATCTCTGCTTGACAATACAGGGCAGGGACTCAGTCCCAGCTGGCGCGGGGCCTGGAATTGTATGGGGATTGTGCATTAGTGTCTCCAAATAACGAAACAAGAAGAATATTTTTTGTCAGATCATTGATAAATCTAAAGACGCAGTTGCTATCTGCGATATTTCTTGAAACTAAAATAATATTTGGCAAATATGCAAACAATGTTCTTTCGTCGTTTTTAAAAATACTACAACTTTTTTTTTCTTCCCTTTTTCTGTATCAAACCATTGGAAAATTCAAAGGTTCAGTTGCCTTGGATTATATTGCTTCCACGCAACGTGAAGATTGAACAATTGGCACCTCATTAATGCATTGAGTGCCCAGTGATGTGCAATCGTTATTCTATCTAAATAAATAAATATGTTTAAACGGGCACATTAGAATCATAGATAAACACGAGACGACGAGAGTTTGTCTATTATTTATCTAATCATACTCCAGTTTAAATTCTCTTTAAAAGTAATTCATTTTCTCTGTTAGATCCAAAAACTAAAGCCATAAATAGGAATGACTGTGAAGGAATTTGAACCTAAGGAACGTAAGTTTTTTTTTCTACTGTCAACTGGCGTTCCAAGTTTTGTTACATTATTTCCTACTTTTAGTTGTCAGTTAAAAAAAGTAGCCGAAGCTTTAAATGCTGTTCTAAGCGAGTCAAATTTAGGCTGCAACAAGCCCAGCGTCAGTTTTTGCATAGTTGCGTTCAGAGATCCCAGAGGCCAGCTAATATTGTTTCTAAATGAATGTCTTATAATAAAAGCAATATCAATTCTATCTGAAGGGTATATATATATATATATATATATATATATATATATATATATATATATATATATATATATATATATATATATATATATATATATATATATATATATATATATATATATGTATATTCATATATATTTATTTATTTATATATATGTAACTATATATATATATATATATATTTATGTTTGTATGTATTACCTTAATTACCTTAATTCGCACTTCGGAGCAAATTAAGGTCCATACTGGATCTGTTGTTCTCCGGGAAAGGCACAAGCCACGATTTCGGTGATAAATTTCTTTATTTGATTCATTAGTTTAGGAGCATTATTGCCTACGTCGTGACTCGGCCAATTTAGATGCATTTTTAGTTATCTAATGCTCTCTGAAAGAACTTAAGAACTTCAATGTTCTCATTTACTAGGTTTTGTCATGCAAAACGAATGTCTTGCTGTAATACAAATATTATTCTTTTCCTTTCTCTTTGACATCGTTTCTTCTTTATAGTTAACTTAAAAAAAAAATTAATTGAAATTAGGGAGCAGGATCAAAACTTAAAACGAACAGAAATTATTATGTATATGAGGGGGTTCCCCTCATATACGTAATCTCCCCCTCTTCAATACCTTGCTCTTTACGCTAAAGTTTGACTTTTCGTTTCACTTACTTAAGAATGACTCCTGCAGCACCAGGGCTGTTCAATTAGAATAATAAGCTTTTTCAAAAGTTCTGAAAAAAAACTTTAGCGTAAAGAGTGATATATTGAGGAGGAGGCAAGTCCCTCATATACGTAATAATTTCTATTCATTTCAAGTTTTAATGCTGCTCCTTAAGTCAGCTGAAAAAATTTGTTTTTTTTAACTTTTTGTGATTTTTTTATAACGCTGGGAAATCTGACCCCCCCCCCCAGGGAAAATTCCCTTTCTTGACGAAAAATCTTGCATGGAAAGATCCCACCACGTAACCCCTCACCATAAAAATCCCCCTCCCCAAGAAAAATACCTGTACACTTCACATAAACAATATCAAATATACTTCACATATAAACAATGAGCAAAGTTCATAGCTTGCAGTCCTTCCCTTGGAGACTGTGGGAGGGTCAAGTCATCCTCAAAGACATTGTTATTAGATCTTTCGACTATGCTGAACAAAATGACTATGTCAAAATTTTGGTCGGGTGACTTTACGGGAAAATGGGTGTGGAAGGGGGGCTACCTGCCCTCTAATATTTTTGGTTACTTAAAAAGGGCACTTAGAAATTTGATTTCCATTCATATGAGCTCCCTCCCGATCCTCTAGGATTACTGGTTCGCTAAGATCACCTCTGGGGAAAAAAACAAATAAACACGCATCCGTGATCTTTCTTTTCGCAAAATAGTAAAATTCCACATTTTTGTGTCTAGGAGCTTGACACATCTACAGTAGGGTTCTCTGATATGCTGAATCTGAGGGTGTGATTTTCATTAGGATAACTTGATGTTTTGGGGTTGTCCCCCCTTTTTTTCGAAAGTCGTACAAATTTCCTCATGCTCGTAACTTTTGATGGGTAATGTTAAACTTGATGAATTTTATACATTTTGAATAAACATCAAAATTTGATTCTTTTGATGTATCTATTGTTATCTAGATTCTGTTTCCTAGAATTTCGGGTACTATTGAGCAGCGTCACTCCTTACTTACAGTTTGTTACCACAAACTGTTTGGTTTCAAACGTGGTTCTTAACAAATAAATAAAAAAAAAACAATTAAAAATTCAGGCCATGGTTCGGATAGGATATGATACGCCTGGCTAAATTGACCCTAAACGGACAGATAGATATTAAATATCAGTCTTGTAATCCATATTTTGTGCCCTACCCCTCCCCCATTTTCTATGCATAGGGATACCTTTGTTAAACCAATATCGATGATGTGATTGTTAAATGGTGCACCCAGTTAAATAAAAGCAAAATATTACTGAGCTCAATATTTGGAACTGTTTAATAGTGGTGTCAATTTACTGAAATTAGAGGGGGGGGGACAAAAATGGGTTTTCAAAATCTGGTGGATGGTAATTTCTATGTTTTTCGATTTTTCCGAGTGAAAGTACCAAACAAAGCCTTTTTTCAATGAAAATTCGAAAAAAAATGTGGTTTTTGAAATCTAGAAGAGCACAAAAATCTTGGAGGTTATTCCCCCCACTCCAATTGGCGTCAATCATTTTTAATACCTGCTCAAATTTTGGGAACCGAGAAAAATTACCCAAGAATGTGGATATTAACAGGATGGCCAAATACTTTGTCCCACTCGTCACAGAAAAAAAAAACTCTTCGCTTTAAATTGCATTAAGTGATTCAACATTTATTCACGTACGTCTAAATTAGTTTAAAATCCTCTTGCCAATTTACCTTGCCAAAGAGCTAAGAAGAAAATACCGACTATTTAAATTTTTATCATCTGGTAGCGAAGGTGTCCTACGTGATACACGTACACTTCAATTAGTTAAAAGTAACCTTGTAAAAACCTCCACTTTCGTCATATTCTCTGAATTATCATGGCCTGGTGATAAACTTATTTTTAAAAATGCTTGTACATTTAAATTAGTTTAAAAGATAAATTGTTATGTAAGAAGATTATGTGAAAAACATGTTCCTATGGAAAAGTCTCGCAAGACGAAATCAGATGAAAATTTAAGACGGCTATTTTATTCAAAACGGTCGAAAGAACCAAAATTGCCCCTTGAGATTATGTAATTTGTTAGGCAGTTTGAGCAAGGGCCCAAAATGGAACGAACGGCAAATTTGAGACTGCTTCGGTAATAAAGGCATTCAAAATCAAAACGAGTTAATTACGTATTTAACAAAGTCTGTAACATCATAGCATGTAAAAGACTTAGTTATGCAAAGGTTTTCATTTTGAATGATTGAAGGGCCCTTTGAGGGATCCTGGGGTTCATTCCTCTTCTAAAACCCTTACCACCTGTGTATTGCCCACATGCTGTACCTCCTTCAAGATTTTGACCATAATTGGTTTGTAAGGATTTCTGAGCTTATTGTTTGCCTTTCTGTAGTAAATATTGTATTGTAGACGCATAAAAAAATATATAAATACCTCAAACACATATTCGGTCTACTTTTTCACCCCTCCAGCACCTTTCTTCAAGCCTCGCAAATATAGACATGAGTTGTCTCTTTTAACTCAAGATCATTCTGAAATTACTAAGGGAATGTTCTTCAGTTAATAAGTTTTAATCTTACCATTAGATTTTGTTTGTCCCCCCCCTCCAGGTTCAAAAAAAATGTCGTTTTTATATTCCCATTGGGAAAAAAAAGAAAAAAACATCCCCGTCCCTAGGCTTTGAAAAAAATTGCCCCCCCCCCTCTGTCTCTCTCTTCTGACATTCTCATGTGATGTCATTGCACAAATAGTTATTACCAAACAGTTTGTGGTAGCGAATTGTAAGTGATGAGCTGCCCTATCTAAGGCCAACCAAATCTCTAAAAGGAGTTGTAATAACAATATATAGTACCACGTGGCACTTGGCACGTGGTAGGCTTGTATATATGTGATTCTCGAATTAAGTATTAGCATAATTATCATGTTATTCTGTAGTTTTAACTCATGAGGTGGCAAATCAGCAATTTCAATTGAATTAAGAAGTTCTGGTGGGAAATTTGAGGGATTTTCGCTCTACAGAAAGCAACCAACCAAAAAATATGAAATTTGAGAAGTTTTCGCACCACAGAAGGCATCCAGCCGAAAAAGAGAAGAAAATTGCTGACTAAAACATTTCACTGTCAAATGCTTCTCAGTTACAATGTGAAACTAAAGCAGTTTTGAAAATAAAGATATTGACTAGAAATGTTACATATAATGAGATAAAGTCAATTAAAAAGGACAGGATTTAAACAATAACAATAAACAGTTTTATAATAATCATAGGCAGCGCAATAGCGCTGCCTAAGTAAAGAACGATGTTGGCAAAATGTATTTTTTTTTCCATACCAGGGTACTTCGTATCGAAGGAGTTGGCGAAAACGGCACAAGGAGTAGCTTGTGCCCTTTTTAATAGTCAAAAGTGATTGGAAGGCAACTAACACCCCTTCCACGCCCACCATTTCCTGAAACACATCTAATCCAAATTTTGAGATAGCCATTTTGTTCAGCGTAGTTGATTTCCTCGTAGAAATTATGATTTTGAGGAGGACACTCCCCCACAGCGTTCAGGGCAAGGGTTGTAAGTTATGCCTTGGGGGCATGTAAGGTTTTTATAGAAGGCGTTGTCGTAGAAACTTCAAAAAAGGCTCATTCGATTGGAAATTCAAAGGACTAGTGCCCTTTTTAATAGTCATAAGTGATTGGAGGGCAACTAGCCCCCCCCCCCACACCAGTCATTCCCCCAAACACATCCAATCAAAATTTGAGATTACCATTTTGTTCAGCATAGTTGATTTCCAGATAGAAAATATGCTTTTGAGGAGGACAATCCCCTACAACCTTCAGGGCAATGCTTTTAAGTTTTGACCTGAGGGCATATAAGAACCATATTGGCACAATGTACTATTTTTTTTTTCCTTTAGTCCAGGTCACTTCGTAACAAAGAAGTTGTCCTAGAAACTTTGAAAGGGGCTCATTAAATTTGAAATTGAAATTGTTATTGCCCTACGTAATAGGTAAAACTGACACTTGGGCAACTAACACCCCATCCGGACCAACTATTATTCAAAGCACATCCAATCAAAATTTTGAGATAGCCATTTTTATCAGCATTGTTGATTCCCAGATAGAAATTATGTTTCTGAGGAGAAAACTCCCCCACAGCCCTCAGGGCAAGGGTTGTAAGTTATGCCCTGGGGGCATATAAGGTTTTTATAGAAGAAGTTGTCATAGAAACTTCAAAAAAATCTCATTTGATTGGAAATTCAAAGGACTAGGGCCCTTTTTAATAGTCGAAAGTGATTGGAGGGCAACTAGCCCCCCCCCCCCCCACACACACCCATCATTCCCCCAAACACAGCCAATCAAAATTTTGAGATAGCCATATTGTTCAGCGTAGTTGATTTCCAGATAGAAAATATGTCTTTGAGGAGGATACTCCCCCACAGCCCTCGGGGAAAGGGTTTTAAGTTATGCCCTGAGGGTATATAAGAACGATGTTGGTACAGTGTATTATTTATAATTTTTTTCCTTTACAGCAGGGCACTTCGTATTGAAGAAGTTGTCGTAGAAACTTCGAAAAGGGCTCATTCAATTGGAAATTGGACTGGCTTGTGGACTTTTTGATAGTCGAAAGTGATCGGAATGCAACTAACACCCCTTCCACGCCCACCATTTGCCGAAACACATCCCATCAAAATTTTGAGATAGCCATTTTGTTCATTGTGGTTGATTTTCAGATAGAAATTATGTTTTTGAGGAGGCAGTCCCCCAAAGCCTTCAGGACAAGGGTTGTAAGTTATGACCTGGGGGCATATGAGGTTTTTATAGAAGGTGTTGTCGTAGAAAATTCAAAAAAGGCTCTTTCGATTGAAAATCCAAAGGGCTAGTGCCCTTATTAATAGTCGAAAGTGATTGGACGGCAACTAATCCCCCTCTCACGCCCACCTTTTCCCCCAACACATCCAATCAAAATTTTGAGGTAGCCAGATTATTTAACGTAGTTGAAAGTTCTGGAAATTATGTTTTTTTTATAGGAAGACGACCACCCTAACACCCCTTAGGGCAAGGGTTGTAAGTTTTGTCCTGGGGGCATATAAGGTTTTTTTAGAAGGCTTTGTCGTAGAAACTTCAAAAAGGGCTCATTCGATTAGAAATTGAAATGACTAGTGCCCTTTTTAATAGTCGAAAGTAATTGGAAGGCAACTAACATCCCTTCCACGCCCACCATTTTCCCAAACACATCGAATCAAAATTGGGGGTATATAAGGTTTATATAGAACGCGTTGTCGTAGAAACTTCAAAAAGGGCTCATTCGGTTGGAAATTGAAATGGCTAGTGCCCTTTTTAAAAGTCGAAAGTGAATGGACGGCAACTAACACCTTTTCCACGCCCACCATTTCCCCAAACATCTAATCAAAATTTCCAATCATTTCCAATCGAATGAGCCCTTTTTGAGTTTCTACGACAATGCTTTCTATAAACACCTTATATGCCCCCAGGGCATAAATTACAACCCTGACCCTAAGGGCTGTGAGAGTGGTTGTAATCCTCTAAGACATAATTTTCAGAAGTTTCAACTACGTTAAACAAAATGGCAATTTCAAAATTTTTATTGGATGTGTTTTGGAAAATGGTGGGCGTGAGAGGGGTGTTAGTCGGTCTCCCATCACTTTCAACTATTAAAAAACTCACTAGCCCTTTCAATTTCCAATCAAATGAGCCCTTTTGAAGTTTCTACGAAAACGCTTTTAATAAAAACCTTATATGCCCCCAGGGCATAACTTACAACCCTTGCCCTGAGGGCTTGGGGGGGGGGGTTGTCACCCTTAGAGACCAAATTTCTAGAACTTTCTACTACGTTGAACACAATGGATATCTGAAAATTTTCATTGGATGTGTTTAGGGGAATGGTGCGCTTGAGAGGGTGGATAGTTACCCTCCAATCACTTTCGACTATTAAAAAGGGCACTAGCTCTCTCAATTCCGATTTCAATGAGCCCCTCTTGAAGTTTTTACGACAACTCTAACTATAAAAACCTAAAATGCCCCCAGGGCATAACTTACAACCTTTGCCCTGGGGGCCCTGGGGGTTTGTCATCCTTAAATACATGATTTCCAGAACTTTCAACTACGTTGAACAAAATGGCTATCTCTAAACTTTGATTGAATGTGTTTGGGGAAATGGTGGGTGTGGGAGATGGGTTAATTATTCCCCGCTCACTAAAGGGAAATTTTCATTTCCAAACAAATGAGCCCTTTTTGAAATTTCTGCACTAACTTTCTATATAAACCTTACTAGCCCCCAGGGCATAACTTACAACCATTGTACTGAGGGCTCTGAGGGGGTTATCGTCCTAAAAGACCTAATTTCCCAAACTTTCGACTAAGTTGAACAAAATGGATATCTCAAAATTTTGATTGGACGTGTTTGGGGAAATGGTGGGCGCGAAAGGGGGGTTATTTGCTCTTCAATCACTTTCGACTATTAAAAGGGCACTAGTCCTTTCAATTTCCAATCGAATAAGCCCTTTTTGATGTTTTTACAACATCGCTTTCTATAAAAACCTTATTTGCTCCAAGGGCATAACTAACAACCTTTGCCCTGAGGGTTGTTGGGGGGAGGGGGTTGTCATCCTTAAAGACCTAATTTCCAAGACTTTCAACTACGTTGTATAAAATGGCTATCTAAAATTTTTTATTGGATGTGTTTGGGGAAAATGTTGGCGTGAGAGGGGGGTTAGTTACCCTCAAATCACTTTAGACTATTAAAATGGGCACTAGTCCTTTGCATATCCAATCAAAAGAGCTCTTTCATGTTTCTACGACAGATTTCAATAAAATCTTATATGACCCCAAGGATTAACTTATAATCCTTGCTCTGAAGGCTCTGGGGGGGAGTGTCCTGCTCAAAGGTATAATTTCCTGAACTTTAAACTACATGAAACAAAACAGCTATCTAAAAATTTTGATTGGATGTGTTTGGGGAAAAGATGGGCGTGAGAAAGGGGTTAGTTGCCCCCAAATCACTTTTGACTATTAAAAATGGCACTAGCCCTTTAAATTCCCAAGCGAATGAGAATTTTTTCAAGTTTCTACGACAGAGATTTCAATAAAAACCTTATATGCCCCCAGGGTATAACTTATAACCCTTGCCCTGAAGACTCTGGGGGCAATGTCCTGCTCAAAGGTACAATTTCCAGAACTTTCAACTGCGTGGAGCAAAATGGATATCTAAAAATTTTGATTGGATGGGTTTGGAGAAATGGTGGGCGTGGAAGGGGTGTTAGTTGCCTTCCAATAACTTTCGACTATTAAAAAGGGCACTAGCCATTTCAATTTCCAATCGAATGAGCCCTTTTTGAAGTTTCTACGACAACGCGTTCTATCAAAAAAAATTATATGTCCCCAGGGCATAACTTACAACCCTTGCCCTGAGGGCTGTGGGTGAGTTTCCTCCTCAAAAACATAATTTCTATCTGGAAATCAACTACGCTGAACAAAACGGCTATTTAAAAATTTTGATTGGATGTGTTTGGGGAAAAGGTGGCCGTAAGAGGGGGGTTAGTTGCCCTCAAATCACTTTCAACTACTAAAAAGGCACTAGATCTTTGAATTTCCAATCGAATGAGCCCTTTTCGAAGTTTCTGCGACAAAGATTTCAATAAAAACTTATATACCCCCAGGGCATAACTTATAACCCTTCCCCTGAAGACTGTGGGGGGGGGGGTTGTCCTGCTCAAATATATAATTTCCTGAACTTTAAATTGCGTGGAACAAAATGGCTATCTCGAAATTTTGATTGGATGTGTTTGGGAAAATGGTGGTCGTGGAAGGTTTGTTAGTTGCCTTCCAATTACTTTCGACTATTAAAAAGGGCACTAGCCATTTCAATTTCCAATCGAATGAGACCTTTTTGAAGTTTCTGCGACAACGCGTTCTATAAAAACCTTATGTGCCCTCAGGGCATAGCTTACAACCCTTACCCTGAGGGCTGTGTGGGGGGGGGGGGGGGTTGTCATCCTCAAAGACCTAATTTCCAGAACTTAAAACTACGTTGAATAAAATGGCTATCTCAAAATTTTGATTGTATGTGTTTATGGAAAAGGTGGCCGTGAAAGGGGAGTTAGTTGCCCCCCAATCACTTTCGACTATTAAAAAGGGCACTATCCCTTTGAATTTCCAATCGAATGAGCCTTTTTTGAAGTTTCTACGACAATGCCTTTTATAAAAAAAAACTTATGTGCCCCCAGGGCATAACTTACAACCCTGGCCCTGAAGGTCGTGGGGGAGTGTTCTCCTCAAAAATATAATTTCTATCTGGAAATCAACTACGCTGAACAAAATGGCAATCTGAAAATTTTGATTGGATGTGTTTCGGGAAATGGTGGGCGTGGAAGGGGTGTTAGTTGCCTTCCAATCACTTTCGACTTTTAAAAAGGGCACAAGCCACTCCCACTTCCAATTGAATGAGCCCTTTTCGAAGTTTCTGCGACAACTTCTTCGATACAAAGTGCCCTGCTCGAAAGGAAAAAATAATAAATAATACAATTAGATATGCTTACATTTGAGTATGACATTTTGGCCTATCAATATATTATAGCAATGTTAGCTGTCTGTGAGCTAAAAGTTGACTGGAGAGATTTCATTTTAGATCAATAATTCAAGTTTTATAACCGAATATAATGAATTTTTTATTAATTGTGAAAGAATTGTCTTTCAAACATTTTTCTGATCTTTTTGCTGTTGACATAAAAACTCGGATCAAGGAACTAATTTAAAATTCTAGGCCAATTCAAATATCGATTTTAATTAATGTACTTTAATTTTCAATTTATTTTGTTTAAATTTAACTTATCATTATTTTTTTCTCTTTTTTACCAGAATGAATACAAAACGAACATAAATTAGATAAACATGATATTAGATATGGCCGTACTAGAAAAATTCAGAATAAATATGTTAATTATGATTTTAAAACTTACTTTTGTTTCACTAATTAAAATTCATGGCTTATTTAGATATCAGCTGACATTAGATATCTGATATCAGCATGTCCTAGGATGAAAGGATTAGACTGGCTTTGGAGTCTTCGACGGAAAGTTAATACAAAACAGAATGAAAACAGGGGTTAATGCTAAACCCTATGCTTTCTAAAAGCCAGAATATAATAATTACTTTATTGATAAAAATTCTTTTAAATGTTTTCACTTTTATAACTATAAGAAATAGAAAATTAGTTAAGATTTTAAGGAATAAATATCATCAGATTTATAGAAAATGCATCTAATAGAAATTTTGAGACAGCCTTTCTATTCAAAATAGTCTAAATATCATATAACCTGGCTTTTGGGGTTGAAACAAACCCCACAGATAAGAGGCGAGGATTGTAAGTTATGCCCAGGAAGGGATGGTTGTTTAAATTTAGAAGAGGCTTTGTCTCTCTCCCTGAAAAAAAAAACTGTCAATATAAAAAGAACAGAAATTAATTAAAAAAAACTTTTTCCACAACACAATTTTTTCAAAAAAAAAGTTAATAACTCCTTAAAACCAAAAATGAACAAAACTAGAATCAAATAATCCCCCAAGCATACATCTACCAAAAGTAAGTATCAATAAATAAATGAAACCCGAAACAAACAGAAATTAAAATAAGTCAAACTCAAAACGAGCAAAAATTAATATGAGTAGGGCTCTAAACCCAATGCGTTCTAAAAGCTAGAATATAATTTGTATTTTACTGAAGAAAATTCAAATGAATTTACTGAAAAAAATGTATATGGTCAGTTTAAAGAACGAAATAGAATCAAATAATCTACCAAGCATACAACTACCACAAATTAGTATCAATAAACAAATGAAACCCAAAACAAACATAAATTAAAATATGTCAAACTCAAAACGAGCAGAAATTAATCTGAGTAGGGTTCTAAACCCTATGCTTTCTAAAAGCCAGAATATAATTTGTACTTTATTCAAAAAATTTTTTTTAATGTTTTCACTTTTATAACCTTAAGAAATCAAAAATTAATTAAGATTTTATGGAATAAATATTGGCTAATGTACATTAAACTGACAATACATATTTTTTTCAGTAAATTCATTTGAATTTTTTTCAGTTCTTTACTGAAAACGTTTGACACTAAGAGATCAAAATCTTATTCTATTGCCAAATAAATTTAGAAGAAGACCCATAACAACACTGCCCTAGAGGCCATCTATGTTTGTAGAGTAGGTATATATAAAAAAAGCAAAAGTTCAGTAGCCAAGGGAAAATTTTTCATTGGTCGTCATTGTATTCAGTCTTTTGAAGTAATAGTATTCATAGTATTCAGTCTTTTGAAGTAAGGAAAACATTTAAAGGTGTTTTAACGGAACTGGACTGAGTACTAATTTTACCAAAATTAAACTAAAAAGTATAATATCCGTGTCATGAAAACTCCAAGGCACTAAAATTAGGTGGAACACAAGTCAAAAAGCCATTTTTGAGAAGCTATTAAAATCTTAGTCAATACTTTAAGCTTTTACTTCTTATCAGCCAAATAATAACATCGGGCTATAACAGAAACTTATGAGGAGATGAGACAAATAATAAGCGCAAAAATAGTCAACTTCATACCATCTGATGGCAAGTAGACTTGTAAATGTCTACTTGCCAGTTTTTTCACTACTGGTCGTGACTCTTTTCATAATAGTTTGTTTTTTTCTCTCCTAAAGCTGAAATCAATTTTAGACTTATTCCTTCAACATTAAAAGCAAGTTTTGAGAATTGAAATAACTTTTAATTCAGATAATGATTTAATGTGTGGGTCTCTTGGATGCAGATTGCAACGGAATCTCTTAAGAAGACTCAGATTAAAATGTGGATGTGCAAACTGTAAGGAGATTCAGGCAAAATCTCTTATTAAAAGTTGTCCCAAATCTTGGGTCATAACTATGTTCATAATTATCTTATCATAATCTTGTTTCATTAGTTCAGATGTGCCGGTGCATGTAAGCCTGAAGAAGAGGCTTTTGGTCGTCTACTTCCCTAACGTTAGACTACTTTGCCTTGTTTTGTAACAGAAAAATTTGAATATTTGTCAGGTAGGTGTAGGGGTCTTAAAATGTTTCATTTTCTAACGTGTTCATCTGTTACTGACTTAAAATTCTTTAAGTACATGGAGATCCAGGAGAAAAAAAAAAGAAGAAAATACGCGTTTTCACAGACATTCTTGACGGTAATGAGTCCGAAACGTCAGAGTCAAGAGAAGGTCTCAAACCTTCAAGTCAATCTGAAGATTGCAGCAGCTTGGATTCTGAAGCCATGATAGAACAGCCTCCTAAAAAAAAAAGACTCCAAGCAGAGATTTCTTTGAGAAATAGCCAAGTAAACTTTCTCAGAGGCGAATTGATGATCCCATAGTGGAATACATAATTGAAGAAATGCGGCCTCTTGTAACTGTGGAGAAAAAAGCTTTCAAAAACCATGGGCAAGTCTTGGCTCAAAGAAATTCTCAACATAATACTGTGAAAAACATTTTCGGTGTATGTGACAAGATTGGACAGGTTTGCCCCAAACTAAACCTACCAAAGTTGAAAGTGATTGAGATTCAGTTTCTTGAAGAGTATACCAAGGTAACTAAGCCTGTCGTCAGGGCACTTGACATACTACAGGGGGACAACCTTAAATAAGGTTGTATAGAGGTTGGTTACAAAATAATACTTTTATTTATGCCATCAAATTACACAGTCTAGGTATATATATTATATATATATATATATATATATATATATATATATATATATATATATATATATATATATATATATATATATATATATATATATATATATGTATATATATGTATATATATATATATATATATATATATATATATACATATATCTAGCATTAATATTTAAAAAGATTTATGCATTGACCAGGTGTCACAAAACTTAGCTAGAACATTACAACTACTAAAAAACCCTGGTTAAAACTTAAAAGTTACTTATGAAAAATAAAACATGATATATAAATAAGTATTGGAATTAATTCCAATTAATACTTTGTTAACTGTTTACGTAACCAGTAAGACAGATTATATTTTGAACAAACACAATAAGCAAGATTTCTTTTTAACAAAAACAAAAGTACTCGAAATACCAATTCAATATATTTACATAGATAATTTATACTGACATAAGTTATGTTGATACATAACTTAATTGTTTAAAAACAAACAATAATTATGTACCCTTACAATTTATTTAATTACTGCAATATTTATTCTTGGTAAAAATTTTATATAGATCAAACTAGACATACAATCAGATAAGTCACTAGGCGTAACCACCGCATAAAAATACATTGTTTCCTGCCGCTTTTGTACAGACAAAAATAAGGCTTTTCCTGGGAGTTGTTTAATTATGCCTATTAGGGACTATTCACTTTTTTTTAATGTGATTTTACTCAGGTAAATATTGTATCCGCTATTTATATATGAAGGAAACGTCAACTCTAACAAATAGATTTTAAGACGATAACAGAGAACGGAGATTAGCCTTTTCTTAAGGTCTTAGCAACAGTTCTTACAACAAGACTTTGTTATTAAAAGTTATATATTTGCAATTTCGAACGATAAAAATTCCATATTTAAAGGTTTGCAAAATACATTCATAACCATACATTTCCTCAATAACATTAGTTACCACTATATACATTTATTATTCTATATATATTTCTGTATACATTTATTATTCGCATATTTTTAATCTTTCTATTCCAACTTTTTCTTTTGTTCTTTATTTAACAAATTTTCTCAGAAATTAAGTTCAGCTCTCTCTCTGTCAGTATCTTTATAGCGATTTCTGAGGTTTTTAAGTGTCTTAGGATTTTTGGCCCTTTCTATTTTGTAGCTTTTATGTCCTTACGGGACAAGGCTAAGTTTAGGAATTAGATTTGATAAGGCTCCAAGTTTGGCTATTCGACTTTTTACCTGCCATGATACTACCAATGAATTTTGCTTCTGCTTGGAGATTCGCTTACCACGGGCTGCTTTCGGTAGCTCAATATAAAGTTTCTAGGTTCTCTTCTCATCAGCTACAGCTGATAAGACTGTTATGAACCTGTACACAATAATTAATTATTTATAGGAAAACTTTATTTGTGGCCATATTCTTTTCTTGGTCTCTTTCCATTTTCAAGAAGGTGGCCCTACCTCAAAGGTTTTCTTTTTTCCTTGTCTTCGTATTTTGTTCCTTTTTATACACCGTTCGTTTGCTTAAGCTGTCTTTTTTTAAATTCGTCTCCATATCCGTGTATCAATTTAAAGGAAAGTTGGCGAATCTTTAAAGTGCGCGGCCATTGCCATCACCATAACAAATTTTATCATCTAATTTATGCGGTTTTCCCACTCTCTGAAAACATTACTTATTTTCTTCGAAAGATAATTCTAATAGATTCTGAAGAACAATGATTATTACGGCCTAGGGTATGCCCTTGTCCACTAAGAATTCCCTCTAACATAATATGCCACTTATTTGTACTATTTTAGTACAAAAATCTTGTACTAATCTTGTACTTATTTATACAAAGATCTAGATTAGGACATACGAAATTAGGCCCTGTTTAAACCTATATTTATACCTCTCTTGTTTTATTTATCAGATTTTTCAAGCAAAAATATTCCCTATATCCATGTTTAAGGGATGGGGGTTGGCTATCCTTACGATTAATGATTTATTTTTCCAAATTTGCCAAATTTTTCCATATAACGGCGTTTATTAATTTTCTGGGTTCTTAAAACGCAAATATATTGGATTGTTTTTGTTTTGTTTTTTTTTGTTTTTTTACGTGATATTTTGTCTTAAATACGCATCAATTACTGGTTTAAAAATTTAAAAGTTTCGGCAGTTTCCAGCCTAATTATTACTTTCAATGGAATATCTAAAGTATTTAGCAGAGTCCATGAAAGCGCTTATCTACTTAAAACGGAAATACTCTTGATAACTCTTCGTTTTGAAAGCAAGGAAAGTAGGCTTCCGTTCATTGTCTGTGTGTTTTCCCGTCGTATAATGTTCTCTTTTTTTTAAGTGACTGTGTTTATTTTGTGTTAGGGTGTCAACGGTTTGAGGTTCGAGTGTTTGGGCTGGCAGAGGTGACATTCTAATTGACATTCACCCAAAATTGTCTGTTTGTGACCTGTTACCGATGTCAGGGTATTTTGGCATCTGCTTACGTGATTTTTTACACTAGGGGGAAACCTCTTAAAAATCTCCTCTCGAATTGAGGATTTTAACGCACCTGTATCAAGTAAACACGGTAAATTTTTGAAACATTCAATTTTAAAACAACACAAAATCGGTAAATTATTTTTATATCCGTATCACAAAATTCTAAACTATGTAGGGGTCTTTGAAAAGGTGCAGCTCTGTCGACCCTTACAGGCTGGTTCCTCCGTTTAAATGTCCACTATCATTTGTCCAAAAGTTTTGGGGGCTTTCTCAGTTCTCTTTCGTGTTACTATTTTGACCCTGGGTGTTGTTTACCGTTTGATTCCTAGGGATAAGTTCAGGAATATCATCTAGTGCTTGCCAAGTATTGATTGTTCCCTGCCTTTTTGAATTTCTGCCACCCTGTACTCTGAACTGGTGTCTTGTGTTTGTATTTTGGGCCTTCCTTATGAATTCTATGCCAACAATCTGCCGCATAGTGATGTGGTTTGCCACAATAATAGTAATTGAATCTTTTTCTATATTGCTTGGTGATCTGCCGTTGCGCATGGGTCTATAGCTATTTCTGTATGTTGTTGACCTGTCACTATTTGCTCTACTATTGTCTTCAGGAGGAGGAGGAGGGGGGTTTCCACAACGCTTGGTATTCCAAGACATTAAGGATCTAATACCATGGGATTGGTCATCAAATGGGTAGGGGTCAGTCCATGGTGATAGATTTTGGCCTTCCTCGCGCGTTTTTGGTTTACGCTCTATCTCCACAAATTTCAGACGCTTTTGCCCCCTTACATAGTTTACATTTTCTTCGTTTCCTGTGCTATTTATTGACATCTGATCAAACTTTTTCATAACCTCGTCAGTTTTTACCTTTGTTTCTACTAGGACTATAGCCTGCTCGAGATTTTAATGTTTCCGTGATAATATTAACCTTAGTAGCTTTTTATGGTAGCCGCTGTGTAAAAGTATGTAATTGTACTTTTTGTACCGTCTCGTCACTTCCGCCTTTTTCCAACTGTAAGCACACAGACCGGCAAATTTTGTTTGCATACTCCCTAATACTAGTTCAGGCATTGAATGTAACTACCTCTGTTCTTATTCTTTCGGAAACACTCGTTTCTGTGAACCTTGTTTTAAAAGATTCTATTAGAGTGCTAATGTCCTTTGGCTCTTTTTCTTAAACTGACTCAAAATGTTTAAGCGCACTTCCCATTAATCTAGCTGCAAAGCATCGCTCTTTGACCTTATTTTCAAACGTATCTGTTAATTCGTCAAAAATTTTTAATTTTCCGATGAACTCATCGAAATTCAAAATTCCCACGTATCTGGTATAGTTTTGGCAATTTCAAGCGCCGTTGATAGGGAAACCATTTTGTCATCTGGTAAAGCCATTTTTGTTTTAATATTCAACTTTTATTTAGTCTTCTCGACCCAGTAATTTCCGCAATGCCACCAGTTGTAGTAAAGTAAGGTTGCCCACCAGCTGGTATAACGTAGATTTCGGTTGGTACCTTATTACGCCCCTTGTAGGGGGTATAGTTAAGGTCCGAGGGAGAGTAAACTCGGTAGCGTGTCCCAAGGATTTTGTCCCACTAATTACCTTGAGCATAGCGACTTGAAATTACTCGAGAAGCTTAAGTAAGGTTGTATAGAGATTGGTTACAATATAATACTTTTATTTATGCTATCAAAATTACACAGTCTATATATATATATATATATATATATATATATATATATATATATATATATATATATATATATATATATATATATATATATATATATATATATATATATATATATATAGAGAGAGAGAGAGAGAGAGAGAGAGAGAGAGAGAGAGAGAGAGAGAGAGATATATATATATATATATATATATATATATATATATATATATATATATATATATATATATATATATATATATATATATATATATATATATATATATATATATATATATATATATATATATATATATATATATATATATATATATATATATATATATATATATATATATATATATATATATATATATATATATATATATATATATATATATATATATATATATATATATATATATATATATATATATATATATATATATATATATATATATATATATATATATATATATATATATATATATATATATATATATATATATATATATATATATATATATATATATATATATATATATATATATATGCCATGGGAACTCCTGGTTCCAGGTAATCAACTATTATAAGCAATCTACGATACAATAAGATATTTGAATACTTACAACATTCCAACAGTATTCCAACAATATTCCAAGGTATGTCTAAAATGAAACGGACAGAGTTTACCCCGGCAAATAGTTTTGTGTTTTTCTTGTTTCAAAAATCGTAGTTTATATATCAAATCTCAACCGCCTTAATCCGGCCAATTTACGTACTTAGTCAGGAAAGTGGTTATTTAGCATTTTCTTTTCAAGCCCACACATCCCAGTAAGCGTACTTTTATATTAATAAAAAGTGGTATTTCCAAACTTTGCATCTTGTATTTTTTTTGCGTTATAAATGTTTTATTTCATATTAAATTATTTTGCTTAATTAGATGGTTACCACAATTGATGTGATTTGTGACAAATTTAAATATATTTCGCTAGCCAAAGCTGAGGATCAGTTGACTGATTGTGATGCCGAGGACAGTAAAGTGACAATCGATTCTGATGACTTTTTTGTTACTTTCAGCAGGGATGGTGTTGGGACGAGCACAGGTTCTTCTTTTGGCTGTAATATTAAAGTTCAGTTACTTGGGCTCATGGACAATAAAAACCATTCGATTAAGTCCTCTAAAGAATATCCAGACGCTGCAAGGGTTTTCCAAAAGTTCAATACTGCCATACCATCGTCTGTTCCCGTAGAAGGTTTTTCTCTGTTTGGGGCTTGATTTTTATTTCAAAGCAGAGCCATCTTGTAGATAAGAAGTTTGAAAACTTTTTTTTTAAGCAAACTCCAAGCTTTGATAATGCATTTTGTGAGAATTTTCATCATAAGCGGTATGCTTTGACAAAAAGGTGTTTTGTAGCTAAACTAATTTGTATTTTAAATATATATTTTGTAATTAAATGATAGCTACTTCCCTGGCAATGTATTTCCAATTAATAATTGATTACTTTTTGGTATGACTAATTTGTATTTATAATTAACGACATTTAAAATTATTTACCACAACTCTGGGTATAGGGCTAACAACCCCCATGCCTTCTCAAAACCTGAACATAATTTGCACTTTACTAAAAAAAAAAAATAACCGTGGATCATCACTTTAATATACATATACTGATATTTATTCTTTAAACTCTTAATAATTCTTTTTTAAAAGGCACTTAAACTTCTACAATGGGGTTCTCTGATTGTTTTGTAGTTAGGGAGGGAGGAAGATACCTCAAAGGGTTCCTTTTAATGCCAAAGCATCCCAGCTCTCATTCAGCCATCAGAATAAATACAGAGTTAGTTCTAAGGGGGGGGGGGTGAGATAGTAACTGATATATTTTCCCCAGGGCCGTAGCCGGGGTTTTGTTTGGAGGAAGTGTGTGTTTTTTTAGGGGGGGGAGGGTGTACAAAAGAAACTTTTAAAACTCATCAAAATGTGAGTTTGATATCTACTCCCTTATGATTTCTGGGAATATATCTGGTCTATCCTGTTATTCTGAAAGTAATGAGTAATATGAAACCACAAAACGAGCAGAATTTATTCTGCATATTAATTATTTCCTCAGGGGATATTTTCCGTGGGGAGGGTGTATTTTCCAGAGGGGGTATTTTCCGAGGGCATTATTCTCAAGGGGGGGTATTTCCCAGGGTTTTATTTTTCACGGGGGTATTTTCCAAGGGTGTAAACGCCGGTCATCGCCATGAATCTTTTTATAAAAAAGGGCAATTGTGTTTTACATTTTCCGATGGTAATGCTGAAGTTTTCTATTATTTTTCTGAATCCACCTGAGTATTTCCTTTCACAGCCTAATAGTTTCAAATTGTTTGACATTGCTTATTTTCTATTTACAGTAATATTTATTTTTAGCCAAACTATTTCCATCATGTCGAATGAGCTTGGCCCTTATGGTGATGACGGGGACGTTTATACTCTTTCATCTCCGGATAAACTTGAACTTTGCAATTGTCTGTATGGTTAAAGAAAAACCTATGAACAGTACTACGAATACATCAAAAGCAATATGCAGACAATTAAATAACACAGATGACGGAGGAGCAGACTTAGAGGTAATGAGGTAGGCTTTTTATTAAAAAAGCATTAAAAAATTAATTTAATTACTATTACGATGTATGCTTAGACATAGCCAGGGGTGTAAGAAGGTCAGCAGGTCCAAAAATGTCTTTTAAAAGGAGCATAAAAGAAGGTGTCTTACAGCTTTACCTCGTTTCATAGTGAGTTTTCTCCTATACCCCCTCCCCCTCCTATTCTGGAGATGCCAATAAAAGCAAGTCAGCACGAATCAAGTTCATCTTGTCAAAAATGAATACCCGTCAGTCCTTGTAAGTGGTTATTTAATAATTACAGGGGTTTAAGCAATTGGCAATCAATACTTAGAAATTTATGATAGTTCCCTCTAGCAGACTGTGTTTACTAACTGCTTCTTTGTGGGATTTAGCATAATAACACACACAAAAATGAGAATTCTTGTCAAATTTTAAGGAAGAAACATAATGATTATTTTAATACAAATGTATTCGCCACAAAAAATTTAGCCATTCAATTTTAGTTGAACGCTAATTTCTTCTATCCATGCTTTGCTCTTTTAAATGCAACTCGTCAGCTGATCAAAAAATTCAGACTCAGACATTTCAATAGCAAATATTTGAAGGATTCTATCGAGTTTTCATTAAAGCGCAAATAGAACTGATTTTTAGATAAAAATGTCTCCTTGTGGAATTTGTGACACAATTAGATCTTTGAGTCACTTTAAATCTTTCGTAAAATACTGCATAGGTTTATTCGGTGATTTGGTCACACAGAGGTGGATCATATGAGACATTAATTTTCACTCACACTAACTAAACAAAAATTAAAATAAAACTACAAATTTTGTGTTGTTCAAATACTTGTGAACTTGATTCTAAGCTAATATATCCTGATTTTTACCATGAGTTATTTCTTTGGATAAACTTTTTAAGAAATCCAAAAAAGAAACTTTCTCTAAGAAACGTAAACAGCCATATTAAACTTAAGACTAGCAGAAAGAGTCCTATAATAATTCGAACGCATAACAACCAGAAACTCCTATCAAAGAATAAATGACACCCAAGTGGCACTGAAATTAAAATAAATAATCATATCAACATAAAGATAATATATAGAGTTATAGACGAATAATAAATTTAAAAAAAGAATAAAATTTAAATTGAACATTCAATCGAAACTTAAAACGAACAAAAATTACTGCAAACAGGGATTTTAATATTTCCCCTTCCCTCTCCCCTAACCGTAAAAGTTCTAAAGCCTATTTCTCCCGCACAAGCATTGCTTCAGGGAATCGATGATGTATATATATTTTTTTTTTTTTTTTAAATAAACCCATTGTTACTTATTGATTCATTTGTGCTTTATGTAAACTATACCGCTTGTATTTCGAACCATCTGCTTTAATTTTTAAAGCATCGACGAAAAATCGAAAATAAATCATTACTGTAATCAAGATAACTGGTAAGAACTAATGAATAAAAACGAAATACTTAATACAATGAATTGAATTCCTGCAAATCCCACTAATTCAAAATTCTATTTCACTGTATTTTTGTATTTTTCAATGTTGTAAATATGAAAAAAGTTCATTATATATTTTGCTCTCAGTAAAGCGAAAATGACTCAATAGGCCTTAGAACTTATATGGCTACGGGAGGAGGGAAGGGGTAGTAGGCAAACTCCTGTTTGTATTAATTTTGATTGTTTTAAATTTGACTTGAATATTCTTCAACTTTATTTTCTGTTTGTTTTCAGTTTCATTTATTCTTTGGTTATAATTCCTGGTCGTTATGAGTTTGAACTATCTTAGGACTTATTTCTGCTGGTCTGGCTCATTATTTTCGGGGATTTTTTTTTAATTAATTTCTGTTCTTTTTTGATTGCCAGAGTGTTGTTCTTAGTTTACATAATGAATATTTCCCCAGTTCCTCGCGTCTTCAGCTTAAGGGTTAAAATATCCGATTATAATGTATGAGTTCTAATTAATGTCTTTTGATTTGTTTCAACGTCCCCCTCAACATTCCCAGAAAGTTTCAACTAAATGCCATCTGCCGCTCCTGAGATATTAAAAATACACCCTTTTGAGAACCATAGTGTCCTTCTGAGAACTATAGGATGCACATAGTGCCTTATAGTTCTACATCCCTCTCAACCTTATCTGAAATGTTGAACTTAATACCCTTAACTGTTCTGGAGATACTGTACAAATCCCTTTCCCATTTTAACTAGCAGGATTTCCCTTGTATTTTTTTACTTACTTCAAAATCTCCTAAAAGTCTCATTTAAATACCATTTGCCAATCCTGAGATATTGCCTATCCACCCTTTTGACAACCGTAATGGACATAGTTGTATTTTGATTAAGTTCGACATCCTGCTCAATTTTCACTGAAATTTTCAGCTTAATACCCTCAGCTATTCCTGAGATGTTGCAGACATTCCGTTTTGACAACTAGGATACCTTAGCACTCCATTAAAGTTTCAACTTATTACCCGTGGCAGTTCCTAAGACCAACAGAAATACAGCTAGATATGCCCTTTTGATGACTTGGATGCTCTTAGTGTCTTTTGATCTAGTGCAACATCCCCCTCAACAATCCCACTTAGTACAATGGTTCTAGTTGTAATAGTAGAATTTGCAGTAGTATATACTTATAGTGAAACTCACAATCGTGGTAGTAGTAGCAGTATTAGCAGTAATAGGAGCTAGAGTTGCAAGTAGTAGCTGTTGCTGTCTTGAGTTGTCGCATTTGCAGTTACAAGTTGTCACAATCTCAGTAGCAGTTGCAAGTAGTTACAGTCGAAAGTAGCCACAGTCGCAGTTGAGTTGCATTGATTTTCACAGACTTAAGTACTTGCAGTCGCAAGTACTCATGGTCGCAAGATGCCGTGTTAGCAAATATTCGCAGTTACCAGTAGTCAAAGTCATAATTGTAAGAAGGCTTTAGTCGCAGTTCCAGTCACAAGCAGTCACTGTCGCTTTTATTCGTAGTCCCAAATAGCCACAGTAGCAAGTGCTTAAGTTGCAAGTAGTTAGAGGTACCAATGCAAGTAGTCATAGTCACAGTCACAGGTAGTCGCTGTCACTTATATTCGCAGTCACAAATAGCCTCAGTAGCGAGTAGAAGTTGTAAATAGATATAGTCGACGATGCAAGAAGTCAGAGTCACAAGTAGTCGCAGCAGTCGTCGCAAGTAGTCGTAGTCATAATTAGTCTCCATCTTAGTTGCAAGTAGTCGTAGTCTAATTCATAAATAGTCACACTTGCAAGTAGCTAAAATCGCAGCCGCGATTTAATGCCCTTAGCCACTCCTAAGATATTGTAGATCAACCCTTTGATAACTTCGATGCACACAGTCTCTTTGATTTAATTTAATACCCCCTCAATAACCCCCTAAATTCCAGCTTAATACCCTAGGCGTTTTTTGACACACCCATGATCAAACTGCCCCCTCTCCTTTTCAATAATAAATCCTGCGTTTTGATCTTGTTCAACATTCCCCTTAACATTTCCTGAAAGAAGTCGCAGTCACAATTTGCCGCAGTTACAAATTGTCTCAGTCGCAATTAGTTATAGCCGCAGTCGCAACTAGTCGTAGTTGGAGCTGCAGCAACAGTAGTAGTAGTGGCCCTGGCAGTTTCAACTTGATACTCTTAGCTGTTCCTAAGATGTTACAGATTTTCCCTGTTGATTGTCTGGATGCGCACAGTGCCTTTTGATTTATTTCAGCATCCTTTTCAACATTCCTTGTAGTTTTACCTCAACTCCCTTAGCTTTTTTGGACACACCCAAGTCAAACATTCTTTCTTTACCAATGATAAATCGTGCTTGTTAACAATGGGCAAATTACATCATACCCAGGGGGCTGTGGAGGGCTTGGCATCCGTGGAGGCATAGTTATTAAGTCTTTAGACTAATTTGAAAAAAATTAGTTTTTCAAAGTTTTGATCTCTAAACAGGACAAGTAGGGAGGGGCTGACTGCCTTCTGATCACTTTCGAACATTCCCCTGAACACGCCCTGCAGGTTTCAATTTAATACCCTCAGTTGTTTTAAGACGTAACAGATACGCCTTTTTCATAAACTGGATGTACATAGTGTCTTTTGATTTAGTTCAGCATATTGCTCAATATTCCCCAAAGTTTCACCTTAATGACTTCCGAAAATTAGGTTAGTGTTGAGGAGATGGGACATCTAAAAAGTGCAAGGAGGCTGGTTGCCCTCCGATCACTTTTCGATATCCCCTTCAACATACCCAGAAAGGTTTTACTTAACAACCTCAGCTGTTGCTTAGATATTGCTGATACACCCTTTTGACAGCCAGCATGCACATTACTGTCGGTATTTCCTTGAAGTTTCACCCAAATACCCTAAGCCTTTTTAGAGACCCACAATCAAACTTGCCCCCTTATCCAAATTAAAAAACCTTATGAGAGGAAACGCTTTAGCTCTGCTTATAGTAAAGAGCTATTAGTTTTCAATGCATTATTATTTTTTGCTTGTTTCTTTCTTTGTCAGTGCCACTTCATATGGAAGTGTTAGGTTGTATAAACTTCGAAAGGGACTCATTCAATTGGAAATTGATAGTTCTAGAGTCTTTTCTAAAAAGTTATTGGAGGGCAACGAGACCTCTCCTACGCCCTCTCTCCCTTAAGGACATCCAATCGAAGTTTCGAGATAACTACCTTGTTTAAAATAGTCCAAAGGTGAAATAATTATCTCTCCCGGGTTTGCATAGCCCCCCACAGCCTCTGGGACAAGAGCTGTAAGTTATAAAAGTTGCCCATTACTTACATGTAAGGTTTTCATGAGACAAGAGGCATGTTTGATCCTAGGTATCCAAGAAGGCCTTGGGTATTAAGGTGAAACCTTAGTGAAATGTTGAGAGAGATTTAGAACAAGACTAAATCCTGCTCTGTGCATGCTGGCAGTCAAAAGCGTATCAGCAATATCTAAGAAACAGCAGAGGATATTAAGTTGAAACTTGCACGGTGTGTTTAGGGTTATGTTGAAGAGTAATTCCCCTTACCATTTTTAGATACCCCTTCCCCTCATCACTAGTCGAAATTGCCCCCTCGTCGTCTCCAGGGATGCCCTGCCCCTCACAGCCTCTGGAGCAAGGATTGTAAATTATGCAAAGTTTTAATACCGAAATGTTAGAGTGATGTGCTCCCTCCCTGCCTCCGAGGATGCCCCCTTCCATGCCTCTTTTTAGTTGTCCCCTCCTAAGAAATGACCGAAATTTGGAAATAACTACCTTGTTCAAAATAGTCTAAAGGTCAAATAACCATGCCTCCAGGGATGACATTACCCCCACAGCCGAAACTGTGAAAGTTCTAAGGCATTTTGCGTAATTTGCTCTTTACTGAAAACATATTACGAATTATAATATGGATATAAATAATATATGAATGACACGTGAAATATGCATACACAGTACGGATTATGAATTGTTATATTATGATTGTTTTATAACATTGAAAAAAAAAGTGAAATAAAATTATTGACTGATGAGATTTCTAGGATTATCATAATTATATATATTATGTGTTCAGTTTATTTTCATTGGTTATTTCGAGTCATGTTGATTATTATAGTGATTGTTTATTTTTTGCCAATGCTTTGAAAAATTAAAGCACACTGTTCAAAAATATAGTCTTCAATAAATTGCAAGTTACACAACAAGCCTTAGCACTTGTAAGGCTAGGGGATGGGGAAGGGGACAGTAGCTGAACTTCTGCTTGTAGTCATTGTGTCCGTTATATGTTTGACTCGAATATTCAATTCAATTTTTACTCGTTTTAAGAATTATCTATTTATCTTTATCAGTATCTGTCATCTTTATGTTTGATAGGATTTTATATTCTAATTTCTGCTTGTTTTTGGTTCTATTTATTCTTTGATAGTAATTCCTGGTCGTTTTATATGAACTACTAGATGAGTTTATTTTTGCTGGTCTTATCTTTAATATGGTTCAGTACTATTTTTTGAAAAACTGATTTTTTTTATTTTTTATATTAATATGTAAACAATTGAAAATTTGCATAGCTTACGACCCTTACCGGGGGGCTGAGAGGGGGATTTGTCGACCCCGTAGCTATGGTTATTTGGCTTTTGGACTATTTTGAACAATTAGCTATCTCAAAATTGTATCTGATTTCTTTAGGGGAAAGGGGTCTGGGAAGGAGGGTCGTCGCCCTCAAATAGCTTTTGACTGTTAAAAGGCATCTGACTTTCACAATCGAATGAAACCCCTCTGAAGTTTATACGATCACTCCTTCCGCATAAAGTGGTATTGGCAGAAAAACAATAAATAAATAAATGATACATTGAAGCCTTATGGCTCTTTACTATAGACAACGCTGTACCCATGTAGCGTTGTCTCTGAAAACTTGAAATCACAGAACAAGCTTTTAAGTTGGTAAATACATGCAACTACCATTACGCTGATTACGGGACGTATATGAATTAAGGTTGTTTTTCTGATGTTCCACTTGTTACGTTTTCATAAGACCTCGAAGCATATTCTGACACTGAGAGACTGGAAGACTGGAAATCCAGAGATAAAATAGCTCATTGGAGATTGGGCACCCCCTTGCGACCAATACGATTATTAAAAATAGAAAAAGGAAGAAAGTTGCATTCTGGAAACTGAAATCTATTGAACATGCTTGTTTAACTTACCGATTTAACGTTACGGGTCCCCTCGAGACGCCAAATGGCCCTGTGGTTTTTACTAGAACTCACTTTAGCTCTCTTTTGCTATTTATCTATGAACAGAGAAAATTGTCAAACACTTCGATTTTAAAAGATTATCTGTGAGGCTATCATTCTCAGTGTTTTTGAGAAAACGAACTTCCAATAATCGACAAATTAAGCATGAGTAGATATGGTATAATCAATTTGCTTGCCTCATGTTCCTTGGCACCTTTCCAGGGCACATGTCAAGGCCATCCCCTTGGGTACTCTTGAGGTTGAACGAACTATATCAAAGCCATCTTCTATTGAGGTTGAACGAACTTTAGATGCACAATGATATAGCTCTAAGGCACTTTTAAGGAGCAATGAACTCTGAACAAACCCGGACAATTGTGAAACAGATTGCATAATGATCTAAGATGTTCGCTAAAGATTTTCTGATGATTTCAGAAATATTTGACTGGTGTAGTCTTGATGTTCTTAAGGCACTCTTGTGAACTCTTACTGATTTCTCTGGTTTTGAGCGTTAGTTGAACAATGATGACCTATATGATAGACCTATAGAATTAGTTTTTTGGAACAAGTCGATGCTAAAAAATTGTTTATAGCTGTATATTGACAGAAACCCTCGCATATCACCTTATGAATTAACAATTAAATGAAATCAGTAGTAACCTATAAATAAGTCTGACCGCGCCAACTGAAATCATGAATTATTTGCATGGTGTAGGAATCAAATGTGAGACCTGAGATTTCCTGCAATGCTTTAGCCATCTGAACCAACATGTCAATGATATTATTATTTTCTTAGAAATACTTTCTAAGCAATAGGTTTCATGCATTTGCTATGCCATTAAATTGTATCTGTTTGTGTATTATGTATCATCTTGAATTATATATTGACGGAAACCCTCGCACATAACCCTATGAATTAACAATTAAATTAAATCAGCAGTAAGCTATAAATAGGTCCTCCCGTGCCCACTAAAATCATGAATTATTGGTCTGGTGTAGGAATCAAATGTGAGGTTAGAGATTTCCTACGGCAAAAGAAAGATATTGTAGCCATCTGAACCAACAAGTCAATGATTTTATTATGTTCTTAAAATACATTCTAAGCAACAAGTTTCGTGCACTTGATCTGCCACTGAATTGTATGTGTTTGTATATCGTGTATCACCTTTAGTGTCAAAAAACTTCCCTCCGCATACAAAAACATATGAATTTAGACATGCAAACCGACAGAAACAGGCACTGGGACAAGCAAACAACCGCCCAGACACACTGGCAAAGAGAGTGAGAGAGACAAAACCACAGTGTCTGTTTTTGTCTTTTAGTATGTCTGAATCTGTATGTTTGTATGGGTTTTTGTCTCTCTCATTCTCTGTGTCTGTTTGTCTGGGAGGGTGTTTGCTTGTCCCAGTGTCTGTCTTTGTCTCTTTCTACGTCTGAATCTATGTGTTTGTGTGTTATTTGTCTCTCTCACTCTCTTTGCCAGTGTGTCTGGGCGGTTTTTTTCTTGTCCCAGTGCCTGCCTTTGTCGGTTTGCATGTCTGAATTTATATGTTTTTGTCTCTCTAACCCTCTCTGTCTGTGTGTTTGAGCGGGTGTTTGCTCGTATTAGTGTCTGTCTTTGTCGGTTTGTATGTCTGAATTGTGTATTTCTGTGGGTTTGTGTCTCTCTCACTCTCTAAGCCTGGATGACTGGGTGGATGTTTGCTTGTTCCAGTCTCTGTGCCTGTTTCTTTCGGTTTACACATCTGAATTTATGTTTTTGCATGTGCTTTTGTCACTCTCACTCTCTAAGTCAGTGTTTCTAGAGCAGGTGTTTTCTTGTCTCAGTGCCTGTCTTTGTCTGTTTGTATGTCCGAATCTATGTATTTGTTTGTGTTTTTGTCTCTCTCACTCACTGTGCCTATGTGTCTACGCGGATGTTTGCTTGTCCCAGTGCTTTTCTTAGTCTGTTTGTATGTTTGAATCTGTATGTTTGTATGTGTTGGTGTCTCTCTCACTCTCTGTGCCTGTGTGTGTAGGCGAGTCTTTGTTTTTCCCAGTGTTGTTCTTTGTCTGTTTGCATGTCTGAATTTGTATGTTTGTATGTGTTAAAGACTCTCTCACTCTCTGTGCCTATGTGCCCGGGCGGTTGAATGCATGTCACAGTGCCTGTCTTTGTCCCTTTGTATGACTGAATCTATGTGTTTGAATATGTATTTGGTCTCTTTTAGTCTCTTTGCATATGTGTCAGGGTGGGTGTTTGCTTGTCCCAGCTACGATCTTTGTCAGTTTGCATGTCTGAATCTACATGGTCTTATGTGTTTTTTCTCTCTCACTCCCTGTGCCTGTTTATCAGAGTGGGTGTCTGATTTTACCAGTCTTTGTCTTTGTTTGTTTGTATGTCTTAATTGTGTATTTGTATTTCTTGTGCCAGTGCCTGTTTTTGTCGGTTTGAATGTCTTAATTTATGTGTTTGTGTACCTTTTTGTCTCTCTCACTCTCAGTGCCTGTGTGTCTTGACGGGTATTTGCTTGTCGGAGTGTCTGTCTTTGTTTGTTTGTATATATGAATCTGTATATTTGCATGTGTTTTTGGCTCTCTCACACTCTGTGCCTGTGTGTCTGTGCTAGTGTTTACTTGCCCTAGTATCTGTCTTTGTCTCCTTCTATTATTGCACCAATGCGTTTGTATATGTTTTCGTCTTGCTCACTCTCTTTGCCTGTGTGTCTAAGCGGGGCTTTGCTTGTCCCAGTGCCTGTCTTTGCATGTCTGAATTTATATGTTTGTATGCTATTTTGTCTCTCTCACTTTCTGTGCCTGTGTGTCTGAGTGGGTGTTTGCTTGTCCTGGTGCCTATCTTTGTCGGGTTGTATGTCTGAAATTACGTATTTGTATGTGTTTTTGTCTCTCTCACTCTCTTTGCATGTGCGTCTGGGTGGGTGTTTTCTTGTCCCAATGCCTGTCTTTGTCGGTTTCCATGTCTGAATTTTTGTGTTTGTATAGGTTTTTTGTCTTACTCACTCTCTGTGCCTGTCTGTCTGGGCGGATTTTTGTTTATCCCAGTATATATCTCTGTCTGCATGTATGTCTGAATTGTGTGTTAGTATGTCTTTTTTCTCTCTCTCACCCTCTAAGCCTGTGTGTCTGGGTGAGTGTTTGCTTGTCCTGTCGCCTGTCTTTGTCTGTTTGTATGTTTGAATCTATATATTTTTTGTGTTTGTGTCTCTCTCACTTTCTTTGCCTCTGTGTCTGGGAGGGTGTTTGCATGTCCCATGGTCTGTCTTTGTTGGTTTGCATGTCTGAATTTATGTGTTTGTTTGCATTTTTGTCTCTCTCACTCTTTTTGTCAGTGTGCCTGGACGGGTTTTTGCTTGTCCCATTGTCTGTCTTTGTCTCTCTATACCTTGAATCTATGTGCTTATGTGTTTTTTGTCTCTCTCACTCTCTAAACCTGTATGTCTGGGCGGGTGTTTGCTTGCCCCAGTGCCGAACTCTGTTTGTTTGTATGTCTGAATCTATGTATTTGCATATGTTTTTGTGTCTGAATCTCTTTGCCTGTGTGTTTGGGTGGGTATTTTTTTTTGTCCCGGTGCATGTTTTTGCTGGTTGGCATGTATGGATTTGTGTGTTTGTGTGCGATTTTGTCTATCTCACTCTCAATGCCTGTATTTCTTGGTGGATTTCGCTTGTCTCAGTGTCTGTCTTTGTCTGTTTGTATGTCTGAATTGAGTATTTGTATGTGTTGTTGTCTCTCTCACTCTCTAAGGCTGTGTGTCTGGGCGGGTGTTTGCTTGTCCCAGTGCCTGTATACGTTTTTGTCTCTTTCTCACTCTCAGTGCCGGTGTGGCTGGGTGGGTGTTTGCTTGTCCCATTGTCTGTCTTTGTCTCTCTATACCTTGAATCTATGTGCTTGTGTGTTTTTGTCTCTCTCACTCTCTAAACCTGTTTTTCTGGTTGGGTGTTTGCTTGCCCCAGTACCTATTTCTGTCTGTTTATATGTCTGAATCTATGTATTTGCATGTGTTTTTGTCTCTCAATCTCTTTGCCTGTGTGTTTGGCCGGGTATTTGCTTGTCCCAGTGTCTTTCTTTGTTGGTTTGCATGTCTGAATTTATGTGTATTTTATGTTTTTTTGTCTCTCTCCCTTTCCATGCCTCCGTCTCTGGGTAAATTTCGCTTGTCTCAGTGTCTGTCTTTGTCTGTTTTTATGTCTGAATTGTGTATTTGTATATGTTTTGGTGTCTCTCACACTCTCTCTTTAAGGCTGTATGTCTGGGCGGATGTTTGCTTGTCCCAGTGCCTGTAAACGTTTTTTTCTATTTCAATCTCAGTACCTTTGTGGCTGGGTGGGTGTTTGCTTGTCCCAGTGTCTGTCTTTGTCTGTTTGTATCTCTGAATTGAAAAATTCTTCGTGACGTTTTTTTTTAAACTAAAAAAGGTTTTTTTTTCTTGGAAACGTTGTTTTTAGCTTGGAGACATTTTGTTTTCTTTGCGAAGTTTTTTTTTCTTCGAGACGTTATTGTTTTAAATTAAAAGGGTTTTTTCTTTGAGAAGTTTTTTTAGCTTGGAGATGTTTTTGTTTTCTTCGCAACGTTTTTCTTTTTATTCGCGACGTTTTTTTTACTTTGAGATATTTTTTTTATCTTCGAGACGTTTTTTGTTCTTTACAACATTTTTTTCCTTTGAGACGTTGCTGTTTTGCTTGGAGACGTTTTTTTTTTCTTTGTGACGTTTTTTTTTTGCTTTGTGAATTTTTTTTTAATTTGTGACATTTTTTTGGGGGGGTTAGACTTTTTTTTCTTCGCGAATTATTTTAAGATGTGAAAAAGTTTGAAAAAACTTAAGCTCTAAAAACAAAATTAAAATGTTCGGAATCAAAATGAGCAAGATTTGTCTCAAGAGCTAAGCTCGCAAATCATTCAAAGGCATCGCTTATGCACTTTTTAGTTTTGATATTGCTCTTTACCGTCCCCTGAAGGTCCAGGTTCAAAAATATTTCACGAAATGAATTCAAAGGTTCAAGAACAACTAGTTGGGAGGGTAGTTTTTTAAATTAAAGATGCTACATGATATACAAACAGATAAAATTCAATGGCGTAGGAAACGCATGAAACGTATTGCTTAGAATGTATTTCTAAGAAAATAATAATATCATTGACATGTTGGTTCAGATGACTACCGCCTTATTCTTTTACCGTAGGAAATCTAAGACCTCAGATTCGATTCCTACACTTGACAAATAATTCATGATTTCAGTGGGCACGGTGGAACCTATTTATAACTTACTACTGATTTTATTTAATTGTTGATTCATAAGGTAATATGCAAGGGTTTCTGTTAATATAGATTTCTAAGAACAATTTATTAGTATCGACTTGTTCCAACAAATATTCCAAGCCCCCCCCCCCAAAAAAAACAGAGGGGATATGAAGGAATTATAATTCGTTAAAGTAATGCTATATGTGTATCGTGAAAGTAATGCCCTCTGAGGGTCGTAAAACATGTTAACACCATACAACTAATATTTGGATGGCTTTTGGCTCCAAATATTTTGGCTCCTTGGGCTAATATTTGGATATTGGGGATGGCCTTTACAAGTGCCCTGGAAAGGTGCCAAGAACTGGAAAAAAAGTTTGAAAAAACTTCAGTTTAAAAAAAAATGTTCAGAATCAAAAAAAAGTAAGATTCGCCTCAAGGGCTGAGCTCGCAAACTATTCAAAGACAGTGTTTACACACTTTTTAGTTATTAAATTGCTCTTTACCATCCCCTGAAGGTCCAGAGTTCAAAAATTTTTCACGAATTGAATTAAAAGGTTCAAGAACAACCAGTAGGGAGAGAAATTTTTTAAAACAAAAGATGATACATGATATACTAACAGATACGAAAAAATGGCATAGTAAACGCATGAAACCTATTGCTTAGAATGTATTTCTAAGAAAATAATAATATCATTGACATGTTGGTTCGGATAGCTAAAGCATAATTCTTTTACCGTAGGAAATCTCAGACCTCACATTTGATTCCTACACCAGACAATTAATTCATGATTTTAGTGGGTACGATCGGACCTATTTATAACTTACTAATGATTTCATTTAATTGTTAATTCATGAGATGAGGTGAGAGGGTTTCTGTCAATATATATTTCTAAGAACTATTTATTAGCATCGACTTGTTCCAATAAATATTCCAACCCCCCCCCGCCCAAAAAAAAGATAGGATATGAAGGAATGATAATTCGTTAACGTAATGCTCTATGTGTTTCGTTAAAGTAATGCTCTATGTGTTTTGTGAAAGTGATGCCCTATGAGGGTCGTGAAACATTTGAACACCTTACAACTAATATTTGGATGGCCTTGGGCTCCAAATATTTTGGCTCCTTGGGCTAATATTTGGATATAGGGGATGGCCTTTACAAGTGCCCTGGAAAGGTGCCAAGGACGTGAAAAAAGGTTTGAAAAAACTTTAGTTCATAAAAAAATCAAATATACAGAATCAAAAATAAGTAAGATTCGCCTCAAGGGCTAAGCTTGCAAACTATTCAAAGGCAATGTTTACGCACTTTTTTAGTTTTGATATTTGTCTTTACCATCCCCTGAAGGTCCAGGGTTCAAAAATATTTCATGAAATGAATTGAAAAGTTCAAGAACAACAAGTAGGGAGGGGAGTTTTTTTAAAACTAAAGATTATTCATGATATACAAACGGATACAATATAATGGCATAGCACACGCATGAAACCTATTGCTTAGAATGTATTTCTAAGAAAATATTAATAATATCATTGACATGTTGGTTCAGATGGCTAAAGCATCGTAGGAAATCTCAAGCCTCTCATTCGATTCCTTCACCATGCAAATAATTCAGGATTTCAGTGGGTGCGATCGGACTTATTTATGGCTTACTACTGATTTTATTTGATTGGTAATTCATAAGGTGATATGCGAGGGTTTCTTTCAATATATTTCTATGAACAATTTTTTAGCAGCAACTCGTTCCAAAAAATTATTCTATAGGACTATATCATTTTGAAACTAACGCTCAAAACCAGAGAAATCAGTAAGAGTTCACAAGAGTGCCTTAGGGACATCAAGACTACACCAGTCAAATATTTCTGAAATCATCAGAAAATCTTTAGCGAACATCTTAGATCATTATACAATCTTTTTCACAATGTTTTGGGTTTGTTCAGAGTTCATTGCTTCTTAAAAGTGCCTTAGAGCTATATCATTGCGCAACTAAAGTTCGTTCAACCTCAATAGAGGATGGGTTTGATAAAGTCCGTTCAACCTCAAGAGTACCCAAGGGGATAGCCTTTACATGTGCAGTGGAAAGGTGCCAAGGAACATAAGGCAAGCAAATTCATTGTACCATATCTACTAGCATGAGAATAACAGAGAGGATTAGTAAAACACAGACTTTGAGCGAAGGTGCATCCAGGAGCAAAATTACCTTTTCAGGACCTAATCCAGTTGCTGACCACAACACTTTTATTAACTAAGTCAACCAGTCTTTTGAATTCGAAAGATTTTACTTTTATCAGGCAGTTATATTCTACATGGCAGCAACCAAGTCATTTTGATCTCTATATTTTTTCTAAACAGCAATAGTAAACAACCATCAAATAGCAGCAACAAAGTGAAAAATTGAATGACGTAAAAATACTGAACCTAACGGTAATTAATGGTGGAGGTTAATGCGATTCTCTACTAATATTTATTGTAGCCATTTTTTAGTGTGAACCTAGGATTGAGGGTTGGCTTGTTTTCAGAAATCACTTCGACAAGGTGGTGCGTGCCAAGTGTGTTCTGAACACTGCCACTCCTGGTGGAGCTGTACGGCCCTCGTAACCCTTCAAGATAAAGACCATTTGGTGGAATATGAGTAATCCCTCACCTAGGGCAATACGATTTTAATCAAAAATACATATCCACTATTTCTAATATTCATACCCTGATATTCTTTTATATAAATCATATTTCTATTAGCTGTCCTAGCCTAGTGGTTAGCGCACTGAACTTGCAATTATGTGTCCTTCAAGGCTGTAGGGTTGAGTTCTGGTGAAGCCAGTTATTTGATTTGGGATAGGGGTCACTGGCGTGATTCTGTAAGCTCAGCTAGAATCAGCCCATCTTTAGATGGGTACTTGGAGAAATATGGGAAAGGAAAGCAGGAAGGGTATCCAGAGGCACAGGCTGGCTGACTCCCAGCCCCCAGTGGCACTTCCCAGCTGAAGAGCAATGAAAAAGAAATCAGCACCCACGGTTAGACTAAGAAGTCTAGTGCCTGAAACAGTCTAGCCTACTACATTAGTGGTTTGCGAATTTAGTAGCTAAAGATAGTTTTGTTTTATTTAAATGTATTGATAAAATTAAGACAGAAAGATTAAACGAAATAATTAGAAAAAAAGGGACGGGAGTAGTGATTATTTCAGTTTCGGCAATTAACGGCAAAACTTCCCCGCATGGGAACCGGTGCAAACACCTTTCCTGAACCTTCTACTTCACCCTTCGGGAATTCCACGCAAAGCAGTTAGTCTTTAATAATTTTCTTCATGTGAGCAAGAAACGCTACCCAGAGTTCTCAAGTATTTCCGTTTTAAATAAGCCCCTATCAAATACTTAATTCTGGAAAGGCATGACAGGAGATATCTATTTGTGATAGGGCATACATTATGAAGAGAAACATATGTATAGACCAAATATATAATTTTTGGAAAAATATAATTTAATTTAAAATACGAATCGAAAAAATACATTATGTGTGTTGATTATAAAATGTTAAATTTCGATATATGAGATATATTACATCATGGACGAATGATCATCTGACGTCCAATTTCTTTAAAATGAAGAGGATGACAATTGATAAATTTGGTTTCGTGTAAAGTTTTTAAGCGTATTTATCGTGCAATGATTATCTGATACCAGATATGCTGATCATATTGGCAATTCAATTACATCACCACAATCGAAATTTGTAATAACTGATTTGACTTGGATAACTAAAACATAGAATATTAGTTTAAAACATAGAAGTTCTTACTGGTTATGCTTTGGTGCCAAATTGAGAAGTTTCTCAAAAAACATTTTCTTTCTAGTTCTGTCTGAAAAATAACGTATTTAAAAGATAGGTATATACGATGCTTAAAAAGAAATGATGTAGGTAGTATTATAAATTATTATGCCAGATATTTCAGATAGTTAACTAAACATGGTATTTCAGGCTGGTACGAGACATATTTTCAGTATTCCTTGTCATAAACACGAAAATAACTGGAAGTAAGTGTAATAACATTTAAGTTTAATGTGATTTTCTAGTTTACTAGCATTGAAGAAATTAGAATCATTTTATAAAAGGGTGATGAACACCCAGAAAAACATTGTAACTTCAATGAAGATTATATTGTCATATCTTGGCGCAATTGAGAAACTAATAGAGAACTTTCAAACCTGCTATAATAAAAACACAAAATGTTATGCTTTTCCTGAGAATGATGATCCAGGATGTATTTTTTTTTCTTTCGAGGGTGTAGCCATCGAACCACTGAGATTATGAAGTTGCAAGAGGACTCACTCGAATGGGAAGCTGGACTTTTAGGGTCTCTTTTGAGTAACAACATGAGAAAAGGATATTCGTAAAGAAGAAAAAAGCGATTATTTTCAGCCAGTGAAAATGAGAAACAGTGCAAATATTATGGCCAAGACCTCTTTTTCCGAATATCTTTATTCTTTTCTCCTCTTGTCTTAGTTAGCCACTGTGATCTCAAAAACTATTTACTTTTGAGTTACAAAAGAGATGATTTCGCAACAAAGACTAAGACATTTTTTTTTTAAACTGATCATTTAGAACCATCGAGTACCCTTATATAATCCTTTCAGTTTCGGGAGACATAGCCTTTCAGTGGGGCGGCTAAGCATGAGAGTCATGCATTTTTCAAGAAAGTATGAATATTGGTGGACATATACTTGGGTAAAAATTGAAATGGGTAAAAATTGATGCTGAACCCACTAGTCGTCACAGTTTTATCCTTAGATCGTAAGAACGTCGTCTAAACGTCACAAAACTTTGCGAAAATTCGAATGGGGTTTTAATAGCCCAAGAAAGTCTTAAAATGGACAGGAAATGCTGCTGAACCCACTGGTCGTCTCACCTTTATCCTTAGATCACAAGAATGTCGTCTAAACGTCACCAAACGTCACACAAATTCAAACAACGATTTACTGATACATAAGAGTCAGTAAATTGAAGCCGTGGATGAGGCCTCAACTATGCTGAAAATTCATAGAAATTAAGGCAACAAACTAAGTGACAAGAACGTCGTCAAAAAGTTGTATAACTTTGCTTATCTTAAAAAAAATGGGTTTAGATAGTGTACGAAAGTCTTGAATGGGTAAAAATGGTCTTCTGATCGCCCTGGTGAAAAATGAGGTTCGAATCGCACTGGCCATTTTAGCTTCGTATGAGAGGCCATAAATCAGGATTGAGGACCTCAGTATTCTTAAAAATTGCAACGTTATTAGAAGGTCACATTAGGTTTTGTGACGTTCTGACGTTTTGTGACGTGTAACATGCAAAAAAAAAGTCGAACATTGACTATACAAACTGATTCCAAGAATTAAAATTATACTTCAGAACGTTGTTGATATGCCAAAAAGATCAAGTAACGAATAATTTTCGCGCTGTACAAGAAAGCAATTGGGTGAATGAATCAATATTTTATTACAATAAGATATAAGGGATATTACAAAAAGATATCTTAGGCATTTTGTGAGATTCTTCATAATTACGAAAAACAGGTAACAGGAGTTCATTTTCTTATAAAATAAGAAGCCGGACATCGATTTTACAAACTGATTCCAAGAATTAAATTCCATTTCAGAACGTTGTGGATGTGCCGAGAACGTCAAGAAACGAATACTTTTCGTACTGTACAAGAAAGAAATTGGGTAAATGAATCAGTATTTTTATTACAATAATACAAAAGAGATATTACAAAAAGAGGTACTTCAAATCACTTGAAAACAAAGCATCCCGATTGAAATTTGGCAGGAAACAATAATTTTCGAATAATTATATCAACAAATTCATAATGTTTTTAAGCACGAGCACATTTTCTACTAAATTTACATCTGGTGGGGCATGGCAGATTTGCGATTATACATTTGCAATTTTGAACACAACCTTTTTTACAATTGCACCTGGTCAGCTCCTTGCAGGCAGAAGACGTCTCTGGTGAATCACTCCAATGTGGAACCCATTTAAGTACAGGCAAACTAGCCAAAAATATGTGTTGACCCCAAACAAATTGCAACAGAAATGATTTTTTCACCATTTTGTAGAGAAAAAAAAAGCTCAACAACATATCCAAAGTTGCACATTTTAGGTTGACGCAAAAATTTTCCACTTTTCTTGTCAATTTTCTTAGTTTTTTTCTTTAAAAAAATGAACTGTCGGTAAATGTTCGTTTTTCTGCATATAGTCCCAATGCAAAATGAAGAGTTAAGGCCGAAAATGGAAGCAAATTTGGTGTAAAGTGTACAAAAAAAAGTTTCATAATCATCAATATGTGATTTTTACCCTTCTCATCGTCGTGACCTCTTTTTCACAATACTATCAGAAGGCAAGTATTCTGACATAAAATGATGAGCTGAGCACAAAAATCAAATTACCCTGATGTAGTGTCTACTAGAAAACCCGTTCATATTCATCAATATGCACTTTTTTATGTTCATTTGACATGTTTTTATAGCACTTATTGTCCACAAAACCGTCGATTGTTGGTAAAAAATAATAAGTGGACTGATAAATTATGGTTGGCTTGTTTAGAAAACCAGTTAACGCATAGAAGGCAGCTACATCACTTCATTACCTTCGTATGCAATAAATTATATCAACGTTCCGTCCCACGCTTTGTCCAAGTGATTTCTCGGATAAAGCCGTAAGCTAAAAAGTCACAATTGAAAATTACCCAGAGTAATCATTTATTAAGTCTTATTGATGCCCGTGTTTGATATCTTGCCATCTATAGATACGAAAAAGCCATTCGATATATCCACCACCTAACAAGCTAAAAAAGTTTCACTGCGAATGTTTATCAAGTTTCACTTCACCGTTTATCAGGCCTTCCAGAATGGGATGCATGTGATCAAACGTTCTGATAGATTCTGGACCTGGCTCTCCACGGATTCTGTCATTGAGCAAGAGCTCATGCGTTGTCTCAAAATGGCTGGTGGTCTTACCAATGGAAGTGATATGACAGATATTCAAAGGTTCTGTCTCGACCAGTCTGCTCTTCACTAAATCTTCTGATGGAGGGTATTTCACAGGTTTTCTATGGAACTAGTGAAAACCATATAGAAACGTCCGAGCCGAGGCAGCTAAGAGACTGTAAAGACACCCAGATCGTTAACGATTTCTTGGAAAAAGGATCACCGTTCAATGGGGATCTTTAACTAAGAAACACCACCAACGGTCTGACAGCCTACGAATTGGCCAACGTCGATTCTACTAGAGATTAAGGCCTAAAAATCATTGACTCCATGTCAGGAAAGTTGGTCGCTGATTTTGTGTTTCGACGAAAACCACAAGCAGTTCAAATTACTACAAATCCAAATCCAGGTGGAGATTGCAAAAAACTGGACCCCACTCTACTTTTTCAGAGATTCATCACGCTAGAAAAGAGGATCAATCTCACGGAATCTGAGTACTTTCAACACGAACTGTATTCCTACCCGGCAACTCTTTTTGACAGTTCTTGGATTCTCCGGTCTCCGAACAAGCCAAATTTTGCCAAGGCTATAGCACAGGCTTGCAGTCTTGAGGAGCGCTCTACTCCCCTTCCCAAAGGCATTCGATATATCAGCGACGGTGGAAATTTTCTGCACAAAATTCTATGGGCCAAAAACAAACGATACTCCGAAATCCTTGACCATCATGCTACTTACATGACCCAAAAGTATCCATCTGCCCCTATTGTGTTAGACGGCTACGATGGCGGAGCTACCATAAAGGATATTGCCCAGTCGAAAAGAAGTCGTATAATTAGCCGTGAAATCTTCTTCACAGCAGATATGAAACTGAAGGTAAGGATGAGTTCTTGTCCTGCAAGAAAAACAAGGCCAGGTTAATCTGCACGTTGGCTGTTTATCTTTGATCAAAGGGCTTCGTCATAGTCCAGGCACCAGGTGATGCAGATGTCCCAATTGTGCAAGCTGCTGCTGATTCTCCCCGGTATTATGAGACTGCCGTCATTGGAGATGATACTGATCTTTTGGTTCTATTGTGTTATTATGGTGACATATCAAGCAAGAAACTATTTTTTGCACCTGAGCCAAAGAAGAATCAAAGCTCCCCGAATATGAGATATTCACAAATTGAAAGAGAAGTTGGGCCAAGAGACATGCTATCTTATTCTTTTTGCTCACGCTATCTTAATCTGTGAATTTATTTAACGGATTCAAAGTGTGGGAAAAGGCCTTGCTCTAAAGAAGCTAATGGTAGATGCCGATTTTCGTAAATCAGCTGCAGTTTTCATGCTGAAGCCATCTTTGAAAGAGGAAGTAAGGGTGGCTGGAGAAGAAGCTCTGCTCATGATATATGACTCATCAAAAAGGAAAAATCTGAATAAACTCTGCAGGGAAGTTTTTAAAAGGAAGGTGACTACTGCTAGCACGTTCGTCCACCCAGAACAGTGTTCACCAAATTCTGATGCGACTAAATTCCACAGTTACAGGGTTTTGTACCAAGCATAGGTATGAAATGGATATCCTGATTATAAACTTAAAACCGAGGAATAGGATTGGAAAAGTAAAGATGACTTCTTGTATCCGTTGACTACTAACGTCCCACTAGCCCCTCGTCTGCTTCTGAAAATAGTAAAGTGCTCCAGTCAAATGGAATGTAGCTCAACGAGATATAGCTGCTTTAAAAACGGCTAAGCTTATACTGCAGCGTGTAAAACGTGCAAAGGGACAAACATGTTCTAAATCTTCAAGAATTAAAAGCTATAACGATGAGGGGAACTTCGAAGCTTAGATATCTGAATCAAAAGAATAAGTTGCGAATGCTAGTCAGTGTTTGATTCTGTCATTCAAATGTTCATGAAATTTATTCGATAATTTTCTCAGTTGTGAAGACAATTCAGTGTGTTGATAATATTTTATTCTAAGAGGGATTTTAAATGTCGGCCACTGAAAACTAGTTTCATCGATGATTTCCTTTTTCCAATATTTTGATATTTCAATAAAAATCAGGTGATGAATCAAGCGACAATCAGATTCAGGCTAACTAATTCTTATATCTCAAAACAAACAATTTAGTCAGCAAGTCCAGGGGACTTGTTGGTCATGTTTCAATCCTATGACACGGTATTCCACCTTTAGACTACAAGCGGCCAAGCCTATTAGGCTTAGGTTTCACTTGTTCGTGGCCTGTGAGTCAAAGCAAATTCCGTCCCAGATTTTGCATACAAGCCAGTGGACATTGTTCGTCACTCGTCAACACTAAATCAATCCAATCTTTCATCCATTAATTCTATGACTATCTACCTTAGTTCTACCCTAGGAATGACACATGGATGGATGATAAATAGACTTATCTATGAACAAATGAAATGACATCATTTTTATACAATCCTAAAAAGGGCTTATCCCAGAAATGCCTCTCAATGACTCGGACTATCTATCTTGACTTTTTCTACAATTAGCCATGTCTTGATGCCTGCAAAATACTTGATTATAATTCAAGTACGCAAAGAAAACTAATTTTGCGTCGACCTAGAATATACAATTTTGGATATGTACTTCAGCTTATTTTTCTCTAAAACATGGTGTAAAAATCATTTCTACTGCAATTTGTTTTTACCAACAATCAATGAATTGGTGGACAATAAGTGCTAAAAGAAACATGTCAAATGAAAATAAAAACGTGCATATTGATGAATATGAAACGGTTTTTTTCTAGTAGACGTTACATCAGGTTAATTTGATTTTTGGGCTCAGCTCATCATTTTATGTTAAAATAGTTGCCTTCTAATAGTATGGTGAAATAGAGGTCACAACAATGTGAAGGGTAAAATCACATATTGATGATTATGAAACTTTTTTCTGGTACATTATACATCAAATTTGCTTCAATCAAATCTTTAGTTTTTGCTCTCCAAAATGATAATTTATTAAAATCTTACAGAGTAAAGTTCAATTCACTCAATGTAGTTGACCTTTGTCCAAATGTTATATCATTGAACGCTAATGAACCGAATCCAAGAAGGTCAAAGAGAATAGCTTCCGCCTTTGCTTTGATAAGAATTAGAGATTTAAACAATATGTAGTGTTATTTTATTTTGTATATAAACTTTTGTTTTAAATTGTTTTAGTTTAGTTTTACTATTGATGACGGTCACTGCATATGTGACAGAAATATCTGGTATTTTTGTGAGTTTTTATCATTGTTATCATCATCACTGTCTATTAACAGGATTTTATCCCTATTTGAACTTTGATTTATCGTCATAAAGGCAGTGTAGTCTCCGAATTTTGTGAAATAACTTTAACATGGTAAACCATGACAAAACACTACTGAAATATTCCAACTCTTGCATTTCAACGAAAGAAATTAAAAAGGGCACTAGAACTCTCACTTTCCAATCGAATGAGCCTCCTTTGAAGTTTATACGACGACGCCTTCCATATGAAATGCCTCTGGGGAAAAAATAATAATAAAACATTGGAGCCGTATGGCCTTTACTATAGGCAACGCTATAGCGTTGCCTCTGATAGAGATTTAAATTTCCATTAGTGATCATCTGGTCAGAACACAACACAAGTTCTTTCCTCGTAGCAAATAGCTCTCGATTTTTGATTTGGTCGATCTTTTCCGACAAAATTTCGGAAAGGAAGTCAAAAAGCTCTTGCTTATTCTCGCTATGTGGTCCAGCCAATCCTAGCCTTCGTAGAATGCTACGTAAAAGATTCTCATTCGAACTAATTCTGGTTTTTGAACATCTGGCGAATCAGATACTTAGAAATATATATTTTTTCCGGGATGGGTCATCGTACTGCACAATACCAAACAACAAAAGTACGAAGAACAATAGGGAACTCTTTTTGCAAGACAGTGGAGATAATTTCCACGAAGTTCAACCAGAGTCCTGAATGAACTTCGCTGAAGTAAGGATGCTAAGACTGCTTTGAAATTTTTTTACTTTTTGGTTTTATTAATCGCATGTTGTTGTGAGTCTTTTTTCTGTCATATATTTTTGTCTTGCTGAGGACGGCCCTTTGAAATAGGGCCGAAATATTCATTCAAATTATCTCCACTCTCTTGCAAAAAGATTTCGCTATTGTTATTCGTACTTTTGTTGTTTGTTATGGAAAGGCAGTGTGGTCTTCGTCGCCATTTTTACTGCACAATACTCTATAAACTAATAATCCACCTGAGATGAAAGATATTGCGCTAACGGGAAAACCAAAGATTACAAAGTAGAAAGAAAGCAGTAAGTAGAAAGAAATTTAGCTAAGAAACCAAAAAGAAAGGGACATTTATCTGGTACTGAGGAAGAAGATCCCTAACAACCATGTATAATCCATTTAAATTTTTCATATAAAGATAAGTTATACGATGTTTGAACGACGTCCTCCTGAAAATATTTTCGCTTCCCTTTCTAAGAGTTTTCAGCGCAGTTGAGGCCTTGTCTACGGTTTCAATTTTACGATTTTAATCCCAGGAAGTTTTGACGTTGGTAGACTCTAGAATGATAATTTGAGAGAAACTTTCGAGGAAAAGTTGAATACTAAACTTGAGAGCTTAAAATTTAACAATGTAGAAAATGGATGGAATGATTTTAGGAAAACAATTTTTGAAGTTGCTGATGGTGTATTAGGGAAGAAAAATAGGAACGCAGCTAGGAATATTAGTGAAAAGCTTTATCTTTAATTGAAAGGAGAATGGGCTTGTACAAGAATTATCTGAGTGATAGATCGTATGAAAACAAGAGGAATATAAAAAAAAGTGGAGAAAGAATTAAAATATGAGTAGAATGGCCTTATTGAGCCCCACGATTCACCCCTGCTGCCACCTACAACTTTTTTTTAACACCATATATTAGCACGAGAACCACGTGGTTTATGGTTTTTTGTCAATGAGAATGAAAAAACAGGAATTTTGTCACATTTATGTATGTTTTCTTGGATGGTTATGTGTGTTGGTCGATTTATTTGATGTTTTTCATGGATGTTTAATGGTTTTTGTCAGTGAGAATGAAAAAACAGGAACTTTGTCACATTTATGGATGTCAAAATCAATTCATGTCTGGTTTATGGTTTTCTCAATGAGAATTAAAAAACAGGAACTTTCTCACTTGAAAAAAAAGGAATTTTCTCACATTTATGGTTGTTTTCTTGGATGGTTATGTGTATTGTTCGATTTATTTGATGTTTTTCTCGGATGTCAATATCAGATTATGGCTGATTTATGGTTTTTGTCAGTTAGAATTTGAAAAAAAGAAACTTTCTCACATTTTTTTGTCTGTTTTCATGGGTCGTTATGTGTGATGTTCGATTTATTTAATGTTTTTCATGTCTGTTTTATGGATGATCCAGAAATAGTATTTGATGTTGTTGTTCAAGCCAGATGTTGTGAGTTTCCTGGAAACAGTTAGATCATATGTTTCCTTCTCAGCCAATCAGAGGGCTTTGTTTGCATAGTAGCGGCGGGGTGATTATAAGAAAGGGATTTTTGCTCTAGTTTTATTAGTCTGTGAATAGAATTCATAGGAGTGAGAAGAAGAAGAACAGTTTGACTTTACTCATTTGGATATATATTTGTGTTGATGGCGATGAGTGGAATGTTTACCCTATTAGAAGTTGATAGTGGACTTGATGATAATGTTAAAAGAGCACCAAACATTGCGGTGGAAATCACGAAAGGATAACGTCTTTGTCTGGAATGAGATGCAGTATATGCAAGATATGTTATATCCTTGAGCAAATTTAAAATGGAGGATCAATTATGTTTCGCCGCTAAAGTTGATATAGCACATGTGAATAAACTTCAATGTTCTTTATGTGCATTAGTGAAACATATTGATGACAATAAACAGTATCGCTTATTGTACATACTCAGTATTATTGATGTTGTTGTTGTTGTTGTAATTATTCAATTAAATTGTTTCGAAATTGAAAATGTTCTCTTTCTTTTCTGGTTAGGGATAACCAATCAGGGTCAGTCTAGAGTCAGCAGTCGGTGTGAAGGGATTGAAAAATGAATAAATTTGAGAAAGAGAGACTTAGATCAAATCTAGTGTTTATGGAAAAACATTTGATTTTGGATGATGATTTTCTCGAGTTATCTCTTAAACGCGGGATATTCTCTTGTCCGGGAACACTTGACAATATAATGAGGAGTTATTCCCCCCTATTGGACTATTGTATGAAACTTTTAAAATGTGACTCAAATTCTTATAGTCAATTCATTGATATATTAATTGAAACAAAGCAGAATCATATTGTGGAAATACTTTTGAAAATATTGCCAATGGATTCAATGTAGATGGCTCCCCCATCACTCGAAAGAGGTAACGTCACAGAGCTACTCCTCTCTCCCCATTTCCCTCTCATTGAATTTATCGAACGAAGAGGATCAGTTTCGTTTTAGCTGTGAGTGAGTTGACATCGGAAAACGAAAAATGTTCTATATATGTCCATTTTGCATGTACACTCTTTGCAGTTGGAATCAATGTGAGAAATGTACAATTATTGATGACTATAGTGAAAAGTGTAAATTATGTAATCCTTGTAAATTACATAGAGGCTATGCAGTACAAATTAAAGGATGTAATTCATGTCTTGAGGAGGTGTTTGACTCGCATCCTAGAGGTCACCTGCGCTCCAATTGTCACTATGATAAATGTGATCAGTGGGAGAATACTTAACCCGCTAGGATTGGAAAGAATCACGTACGTGATTTTAGTTTGTTTCTATGAGATTGGTATCGTCGTGGATTTAAATTATTCGGGGAGGAGAAGTCAGGTCTACGATTCACCTGTTGGGATAACAAGACAATTTGGTTTTTACGTCATCGTTGTGATGACACCACCTACTATGACTATAAACCAAGTGATTTTTATTTGGCTGTGACGGAATGTGATTCACCATTTGAAAACATTGTATGTGTTATTGCATCGAATAGACAGATTGAAAATCGTGAATTTCATAATATGAATGCAAAATAGCATCATTGACTACACAAGAGATATGTCAAGAGTCAAGTTACATTATGCTTTAGAAAATGGGACCCTGACTTTGCAGTCTATCAGAATCAAAATACAGTGAATCCAAATCATTTTCCATTATTAGTGGTTCACCATAGTTGCCTATACATCGAAGATGTAGAAATCTAAAGTGAAGATTGAAAGACATTGTTGTATATATCTATATGCATTTTATTAATAAACAAATTCACAAACAATTTTTAAACACTTTACTCTTAGGGCACTGAAATCAATACTATATAGGTCTGAGAGAATATCTTCCACTAGAAAGTCATTCAGACGCGGATTTTCAACATAATTGTGGAGAAACTGCTTGTAAGTATAATCGCGACATCGGAACACAAAATATAGTAGTGCATGGAAACCACAGCTTTTAGTCATTAGATCCTACACCCTCTTTCGATTTTGAATAAAAGTTTTCCGACTGCTCTCAATATAGTTGCCGATGTGAGGCGTGTAGAATGTATAGGGTAGCCCAAGAGGATCAAAAAATTCAATCGTTTTTATTGTTTGAAAGATGCACAGCCAATGACCCGTCAGCACAGTCGACGGACTGCTATTAACAATAATCAAGGTATTATTGACACATTGAATTTTTCCAAGAAAGTCCTAGGGCAGACAATAGGATTTGTACTGGGACATGTAGGGGTCCATATTAAATACATTGATTATTTGACTGGTGTTCATGGCGCCAAGTCTAGTAGAACACTGCCTTCGGGAGTGATTTCCCAATAGGTTTCATATTGGTTTAGTGAGATTAGTGCAATACTCTCAGTCAATGGGTCGGTAAATGTACACTCTAAACGCACACTCCCCGTACGTACTATACTCATATCCTGTGTGCCAGATAAATCCAATACAATGATACCATGTGTTTTAGCAAACATATCTTCGGTTATACCATTTTCAAATAGTTGAGAGTCATGATCTAGGGTTTTCATGGTCAACTCGTACAATGTTCTATAGGATTTATCAAAAGATAGATTGTAGAGTGGGATGCCATTTACTTTGCATACAAGAGATGAAAGTCCAAACATCTCGAATTTATGTGGACATTCAGTCCATGATCCTATTGCACTGGCTCTTTTTACAAATGCCAACGCAAGTTTTGATGGGATTTCACCATTGATAAAGGATGGATCGGTGAAGGTACGTGAGCCCATGGAAATATGACGTTGATTGGTGATTGTATGAGGAACAAGTAGTTTAATATTGTTGCCATTGGCTCTCAGATTTTCCACGGCCAAAGCAACAGAACTCATGTCCTGTTGTTTGCGTACATGAAGTATTGCCGAGGTTAGGGAGAGACTTACATCAGGATTGGCAGCAAGTTCTTTTCTCAATATGAAATTGGAGGGTGCAAGTGTTAGTTTTATATCCACTTAAATATTGGGAGGCAGCCATTGGGGTATATTAAATATTTCATGATATATTTTTCCAACTAGATGTAATTCCCTAGTTGTAGCATTTTTAAGTGCATCTGTACTATCAGTATTAGTAATATATTCATATCCATTGGAGGTGCCTCTCAATTCCTTGTATGACTTGGGTGTCATCAGCATGAATTGCATATAGCTTGTATAATTTGAGAGATTGTAGCTGTTTTGGCCTCTTACAGCGGGGTGTTGCGGTGAGTTGTTAGTAGTATTAGTGAACTCTCATATACCAGTATATCTATTTCTTAGACACAAAACGTTATATGAAATATTTCAGGATAAAATTGAGACGACCAACGCAATCAACATCATTTTTTGCCCATTTCAAGACTATGTTGCGGTATTAAAACCCCATTGTTATTTTTCCGACGGTTAGCAGCGTTGTACGACGTTTTAACGAAGTTTTAATGATCAAAATGGTTTCCTAGTTTTGCATAGTTGAGGCCTCATCCAAGCTTTTAAGTTACTGACTCTGATATATCAACAAATCGTTATCTGAAAATTAACGATCGAAAAGAAAACAAGTGTTATTTGAACGCCGTGTTTTGTGACATTTAGAAGACGTTCTTATGATCTGAGGATAAAAGTGATCTCACTCTGAGCCAGTGGGCTCAGAGTGAGATGACCAGCGGAATCAACAGCATTTTTTTTTACCCATTCCAAGACTTTCTTGGGCTGATAAAACCGCGTTTGGCAATTCGCGACGTTTTGACGACATTCTAGCGATCGAATTTTTTGCCTCCAGATCCAGGACTGTTCAACGCAGTCGAAAGTATTTGTCCACCAGCTTTCATGCTTTCTTGAAAAAATGAAGGATTCTTCCAATTTTTAGAGCTTAGCGGTCTCACTAATAGGCTGTCACAATGATTTACACTTCGTCGTAGAACAGTAAGTGCAATTCTATATAGGACAAACGGTTCTTACAGATCATAATATCCAGGCTTCATCGAGGCGAGTTATTTATTTGAGACATCATAAACTTATTTCAGCATCATATAGTTGATGTTGAAATTTTGAGTGAGGGCTTGTAGAAGATGGTGTCTGAATCTACAATTTGTTTTATTCGTTTTTGTTTTACTCGAATTTTCCTACCTTTCGTGAAAGGTCCTTAAGATCATTCTGGAGATGGGTAATTTACCATTAATCTCCCTTTATTTGGCCTAGTTTGAATCTTATAAATAAAAAAACATTGGCAAGCTCAACAATAGGCCTTGACAAAGGGCCAACAACTGTTTTTTCTAAAAGACTTAAATCATGCATCTGTTGGCTCCTGGGTTTAAAAGGACCCTAATGGCAGGCCGGGAAACAGTGCCTAAGTTGTGGCCAAAAACTGTTTTATTACATTGAAATTTATGAAACAGTAATGTCTTGGAAGATAATTTCCAACTTCAAATTGGCGCTCAAAAGTAGGTCAATATTTTTTCAGGTCAGCCCAAAATGTACCTTTTTTTATCCATTAGGAACTTATACTTGTAAGTCCATGAACCAAGCGATACAAATGTACAAAAAAGGGGAAAGCAGTGGTTTCTTGAGAAGTAGTTAAAAAAGTGATATATATATATATATATATATATATATATATATATATATATATATATATATATATATATATATATATATATATATATATATATATATATATATATATATATATATATATATATATATATATAAGTAGAGATGCCCCTATTGATCGTGTCAGCACACCATATATGGGCAGAAAAGCACGTGGGTTATCGTTTTTGTCAGTGAGAATGAAAAAACAGGAACTTTATCACATTTATGTCTGTGTTCATTGTGTTTGTCAGTGATAATTTTAAAAAAAGGAACTTTCTCACTTTTATGTGTGTTTTTATGGTTTTTGTCAGTGAGAATGAAAAGCAGGAACTTTCTCACATTTATGTCTGTTTTATGGCTTTTGTCAGTGAGAATGAAAAAACAGGAACTTTCTCACTTTCATGGATTATTGAGTCATTAATCAAATTGTTTCCGAGCAAAGTTAATTAATGTCTGACAGATGACGTTAAGTTAATTAATGTCTTTGATGTATTCCCAGAGAGAACGTTTCCGGGGCAAAGTTTAGATCGCACGTGACAGATGATGTCATGATTGATTGATTGACATGAAAGGGGAATTAATTTGTTGTTTCTAAAGAGAATCGTTCCCGAGCGAATGTTTTGATCTTAGCGCGCGAAAAGGTTTCTTTGTAATTTCAAATGTGAAAGCACAGGGATGCCAAAACAAAAGGAACACGCTGAAATTACGTTTAGGGATTATTTGGGCGAAACTGTTTTAGCCATTATAGGGAATTATTTCGGCGAAACAGTTAGAGACATTTTAAAAGATGATTTTAGAAAAGGTTTTAGAAGAGAATTTAAGGGTAAAACTCTGTGGTCCTTATAATACACAAGTTGTATTTTAACAGTGTCGTGAGGTCCTCTACCCCAACCCCAAAGGGTTCCGCTCCCCCGGCCCCCCCCCCACAGGGGTCCAATCCCCCTACCCCAACCCGGAAAGAAGCCCCCGTCCACAAAGGTCCCCCACAGAGGTCCACAGCCTACGTACGCGCGCGTACGTAGGTTAACCTAGTCTAACCTAAATTAACCTAACCTAACATAATCTAACACGCATACGTAGGCTAACCTAGTCTAACCTAAATTAACCTAACCTAACATAATCTAACCTAACCATACACCTAACTATTTGCCTGTCTCTCGCCTAATCTAATCTAACCTAAGTGATGCGTACGTAGGTAAATATTTAAATATGATGAAAATACGTTCCTAGAAATTTTTGAGTTTGGAGGGGGGAGTTTGAAATCCTCTGGAAAAGTTGAGTTGGGGGGGGGGATTTCAAGAGCAAGGGTTGAGGCGGGGCCCAGCCCCACACCTAAGAACAACCTAGTCTAACCTAAATTTACCTAACCTAACATAATCTAACCTAACCTAACCATCATACGTAGGCTAACCTAGTCTAACCTAAATTAACCTAACCTAACATAATCTAACCTAACCTAAGCATACACCTAACTTTTTGCCTGTCTCTCGCCTAATCTAATCTAACCTAAGTGATACGTACGTAGGTAAATATTTAAATATGATGAAAATACGTTCCTAGAAATTTTTGAGTTTGGAGGGGGGGGATTTTGAAATCCTCTGGAAAAGTTTAATTGCGGGGGGATTTCAAGATCGCGGGTTGCGGCGGGGGGCAGCCCCACACCTAAGAACTTTTCTTTCTAGTCTTGCATATCAAAGTTAAAAACCATAGTTTTCACGCCCCCTCCTGTGAATTGGGTGCTAGCCACTTTAATTCCCAATCAAATGAGTCCTTTTCAAAGTTTATGTGACGATTACTTCTGTGAGTACTTGGATAATATAAAATGATATATCCAAGATATTCTTAAAACCTGATTCCCCCTCCCCTCGCGTCATTTAAGTTGTAATAGCTCTGATTTTGGGGCATATTACAAAATATCTTTTATCAATTTTTCTTCTTTTTTTTTTCTGATTACACAAGAACTGGAAATCACAGAGTTGATCAATCTTTGATAGTTTTACAGAAATTCTTACCCCCATCGATGCTATCCTATGTCCAAAACAAAATCGAACGTAACAATTAATTAATCTGCATTGAAGATGTCTCGTTTGACACAATTAGACTATGTGATGTAAGAAGTATTGTTTTGAATCCATTCTCCGTGAGTGATAAGTGGCATTTCTAGTGAGTGTTAAGTGATATATAGAAAGGTAATTATTGTTCCAAAATCAACAGTTTGCACGATTTCGTAAATAAATAACCGTTAGGTTAGTATATTTTAGGGCTTTGAAAGGTTTAAAAGTCAGTATAGGCTGAAATATAGGACAAGATAGAAAATAATGGAAGTTTCTTCAAATGCAAGCCCGCCAACGTTTGATGTGAGTTCAAATAATATGTCTTTTCAGTGTGTTTTCAATCCAAAAATATGTAAAATATGATTAACTATGTTCCTTGATTATAATTCATATCTTTAAATTAGGGAGGTTAAGGCTTGACAAAAAAAAGGAATTGTCAGTGAAAAAAAAACTCAGAAATTTAGCTCTTGATGTGTCTTTTCGATGTTTTTTCTAAAGAAAATATACAAACTACAATGAAAATATTGGGTCAAATCGAATTAAACTGATAAGAGAGGGTCTATTCAAACAGATATTTATGGCATGATTTGAAAAAGGTAAAACATCAAATTAAAAAAAAAAGTTTTCAGTTGGAAGTAAGAAGCAACACTAAAACTTAAGCCGACAAAAATTATTTTGTATATGAATGGGGCTGTCCCTGCCTCAACCCTCGCTCTACTTTTAGTTGAAAATGTTCTCTTGAGAAAAAGTTTTTGTCACTCTAACAAGCTTATCTCTATACATAACTTTACAGAAAATTTAAGTTTGAGCAATTATTCGTTATTATTTCAGCTCATCTTTGATTCGGTCTAGTAGCTCTTTACTTTTAGTTGAAAAGTGTCCTCGTGTGGGAAAGAGTTTTTGTTACTCTAATAAGTTTATCGCTAAACATAACTTTGCAGAAAATTTAAGTTTGAACAATTATTCGTTATTATTTCATCATATCTTTGATTTAGTCTGGTAGCTCTTTACTTTTAGTTGAAGTGTCTTCTTGTGTGAAAGACTTTTTTGTCACTAACGAGATTATCTCTAGACATAAATTCAAAGAACATTTTATATTTAAAAATTATTCGTTATTATTTATACTACTCAACGATTTAATCTAGTAGATCTACTTTTAGTTGAAAAGTGTCATCTTGTGGCAAAGATTTTTTGTAACTATAATAAGTTTATATCTAAACATAACTTTACAGAAAATTTTAGTTTGAACAATTATTCGTTATTATTTCATCATGTCTTTGATTTAGTCTAGTAGCTCTTTACTTTCAGTTGAAAAGTGTCCTCTTGTGGGAAAGAGTTTTTTGTCACTCTAACGAGTTTATCTCTATACATAACTTTACAGAAAATTTAAGTTTGAACAATTATCCATTATTATTTGTTCTTGTCATTTAGTTATTCTATTTTCAATTTAATTTTATTTGAAAATTTCCGTATTGTGGGAAAAAGTTTTTTGTAACTAAAGAGTTACTCTATAAAAATGAATATAAATACAGTAACATTATTAAAAAGAATACGTTGTTACTTCATAAAATCTTTGTATTATTATAGTAGCTCCTTAATTTCATCTTATGAGTGTCCTCTTGTGGGAAAGAGTTTTTTTCACTCTAACGAGTTTATCTCTATACATAACTTTACAGAAAATTTAAGTTTGAACAATTATTCGTTATTATTTCTACTCATCTTTGATTTATTCTGGTAGCTCTTTACTTTTATTTTAAAAGTGTCCTGTTGTGGGAAATAGTTTTTGTCACTCTAAAGAGTTTAACTCTATACATCACTTTAAAGAAAATTTAAGTTTGAACAATTATTCGTTATTATTTCTACTCATCTTTGATTTAGTCTGGTAGCTCTTTACTTTTAGTTGAAAAGTGTCCTCTAGTGGGAAAGAGTTTTTGTCACTCTAATAAGTTTATCACTATATATAACTTTACATAAAATTTTATTTTGAAAAATTATTCGTTATTTCTTCTTCTCATCTTTGATTTAGCCTAGTAGCTATTTACTTTTAGTTGAAAAGTGTCCTCTTGTGGGAAAGAGTTTTTTGTCACTAACGAGTTTATCTCTTTAAATAAATTTATAGAAAAATTAATTTTTAAAAATTATTCGTTATTATTTCTACTCATCTTTGATTTAGTCTAGTTGCTCTTTACTTTTAGTTGAAAAGTTTCCTCTAGTGGGACAGAGTTTTTGTCACTCTAAAGAGTTTATCTCTATACATAACTTTACAGAAAATTTAAGTTTGAACAATTCTTCGTTATTATTTCTACTCATCTTTGATTTAGTCTGGTAGCTCTTTACTTTTAGTTGAAAAGTGTCCTCTTGTGGGAAAGTTTTTGTCAATCTAATAAGTTTATCGCTAAACATAACTTTACAGAAAATTTAAGTTTGAACAATTATTCGTTATTATTTCATTATATCTTTGATTTAGTCTGGTAGCTCTTTACTTTTAGTTGAAAAGTGTCCTCTTGTGGGAAAAAGTTTTTTGACACTTTAACTAGTATGTCATTAGACATAAGTTTACGTTTGAACAATTATTCGTTAGTATTTCTGTTCATCTTTGATTAAATATAGGCTAGTTTCGTATTGAATGAATTTTTGCTCGTATGAAATTGTCAGACCTTCCCTGAACTTTGTAGAATAAAGACCTCTGTTTGAAAATCTTTACACTTGGTGAATTTAGACAGCGATAAGGGTTTCTGTTTGAGACCAATTTTAGAGCTTGAGTTCTAATTATTGCTTGCTGCAGTAGAAGTTGCCACAATTGGTGTCTGGTGGCGGGATAAGACCCCCGAATTTGGAGAGAAGTTGAATGGCGGATCTGGAATGGGGACAAAGTGTCTACTATTCACGCAAGTGATCCCGTTTGAATAGCTCCTGAGTTAATGGTAACTAATTTAATGACGCTAGTGACATTTTTTTTTTTTTTTCATAATTTTAATTTCCCATTTAGGCTTTTGATAAAATTATAAACCTTATAAATTAACTCATGTTACCGAAATTTTGCTGTTTTACAATTTCAGTTTTGTTTAGGCTTTTAAGAAAAGTCTAAACCTAATTCTCTGGTTCAGCGAAATGTAATATCATAGTTTGATTGTGAAAAATAGCTAATTGAAGCTATGTTTAAATTCTTCATTAATATAAAATCAAAAACATGGAAATTGTTGTGTAAATGCATATTTCAAAGAAATAATAGTCTTCTTAATAATTTAATAAACTTTTACTTTCAGAGGAGATATGCTAACCCATCTATGCTCCGCATACAAGACGGTGAAGTCGCCGGCCCTTCAAGAGGAACAGTCATCAAATATTCTGGCCCTATCATGACTACCAATCAAGAAAATCCCTACCCTTCCATGTCAATGCCACAACAAGCCTCAACCCCCCGTCAAGCGATGTCCAATCCTATCATGCAAGCTGCTGATCTTAATGTAAGTTTAAATTCTATTATTATTTCTCACTAAAGATTTACTTAGATATGCTAACCCATCTATGCTCCGCATACAAGACGGTGAAGTCGCCAGCCCTTCAAGAGGAACAGTCATCAAATATTCTGGCCCTATCATGACCACCAATCAAGAGAATCCCTACCCTTCCATGTCAATGCCACAACAAGCCTCAACACCCCGTCAAGCGATGTCCGAACCTATCATGCAAGCTGCTGGGGTACCGGTGGTCCTTTGGGAGCCCGGGGGGCCTTTGGATACCAGGGGAGGGCCTTTGGAGGCCCGGTGAGGGCGTTTGGGGGTCTGGGGGGCCCTTGTGGGCCGAATGGTCCTTTGGGGGCCCGGTGGACCTTTGGGGACGGGGGGCGGGCCTTGGGGGGTCCGGGGGCCCTTTGGGTGCCTGGGGGGCCTTTGAGGACTGGGGGAGGGCGTTTGGGGGCCCGGTGAGTGCCTTTGGGGGTCTGGGGGGCCCTTGAGGCCCGAATGGTCCTTTGGGAGCTCGGTGGACCTTTGGGGACCAGGGGGGGGCCTTTGAGGGTCCGCGGGCCCTTTGGGAGCCTGGGGGACCTTTGAGGACCAGGGGAGGGCCTTCGGGAGCCCGGGGAGGGCCTTTGGGGGTCTGGGGGGGCCCTTGAGTGCCGATTGGTCCTTTGGGGACCTGGTGAGGGCCTGGGAGCCTGGGGAGGGCCTTTGGGGGTCCGGGGGCCGTTGGGGGGCTTGGGGGACCTTTGCGGACCGGGGCTTCCTTCGGGGTTGGGGTAGGGGGATTGGAACCCTTTGGGGTTGGGGTAGGGGGATCGGAACCCTTTGGGCTTGGGGTAGAGGACCTCACGACACTGTTAAAATACAACTTGTGTATTATAAGGACCACAGAGTTTTACCCTTAAATTCTCTTCTAAAACCTTTTCTAAAATCATCTTTTAAAATGTCTCTAACTGTTTCGCCGAAATAATTCCCTATAATGGCTAAAACTGTTTCGCCCAAATAATCCCTAAACGTAATTTCAGCGTGTTCCTTTTGTTTTGGCATCCCTGTGCTTTCACATTTGAAATTACAAAGAAAGCTTTTCGCGCGCTAAGATCAAAACATTTGCTCGGGAACGATTCTCTTTAGAAACAATAAATTAATTCCCCTTTCATGTCAATCAATCAATCATGACATCATCTGTCACGTGCGATCTAAACTTTGCCCCGGAAACGTTCTCTCTGGGAATACATCAAAGACATTAATTAACTTAACGTCATCTGTCAGACATTAATTAACTTTGCTCGGAAATAATTTGATTAATGACTCAATAATCCATCAAAGTGAGAAAGTTCCTGTTTTTTCATTCTCACTGACAAAAACCATAAAACAGACATAAATGTGAGAAAGTTCCTGTTTTTTCATTCTCACTGACAAAAACCATAAAAACATCCATAAATGTGACAAAATTCCTTTTTTTCAAATTCTCACTGACAAAAACCATAAAAACAGACATAAATGTGAGAAAGTTCCTGTTTTTTCATTCTCACTGACAAAAACCATAAACCACGTGGTTCTATGCCCATATATGGTGTGCCCATATATGGGTTCTATGCCCATATATGGTATATATACTTATATATATATATATATATATATATATATATATATATATATATATATATATATATATATATATATATATATATATATATATATATATATATATATATATATATATATATATATATATATATATATATATCTCCGAACGGCTTGAATCTTACACTTGTAAAATTTTGGACTACGTACAAAACAAAACAAAAAACGATTGTAGTTACGGGCTTCCTAAAAAAGGTTAGGAAATGGATGCAATATTTTTAATTTTCCAATTAGCTTGACAATTTTACCGTTAATTTCTTGATCAAATGAACTAGCAATGTGCAAACAAACAAACAAACAACAACAAAAACGCTAGACTGAATATTTGTCCGAAAAATGGCCAAAAAAATGTTTTGTTAGATGACTTGAAACTGACATCCAGAAGTCTCTAGGGTATAAAGGTCCTTATTTTTGAAAGAATTAAGGCTGAGGGAACGGATCTCCTGAATATAAGACAAGGCTTGAAAAGGAACCCAACAATTTTTTATTTATCGGCTTGAAATTAATTCTAATGCACAAAACAATTTCTTTGGAAAATGGTGCTCTGGCCTAAAAAGGATTTTTTTTTCTTGTTTTGAATGGCTAAAATATAAGTTCATAAGTTTCAGAGCGAAGAATTTACAAATTTGTTTTCATGCTGGGGATCTGAGCTCTTCAAAATTGGAAAGAAAAACTTTTCTAGCCACTTATATGAGAAACTTATATGAGAATAATCTTGGGCAAAGGGAACTCAAATGCACAAGAAAATAGAAAGCATTCTATTTCATCAGCAAGTGGGTCTAGAAGGGCCCAGAAAGGGGTTATTCTATCTGATCAACTTGGAGCTAATATCGATAAATATCTGAGTCGGGGGGGGGGCTCCTTCGGCTCCTTCAAGAAACATTACAACAGATTTTACCCTCGAAAAAATGACTAACAACTTTTTGTCCATTAGGCCAAGAATATTTTAGATCATACCTAGTTTTAAGGCGCTACTGTACTTGGAATATTTCTAATAATTCTAAACAGAAAAGACCAAAAGTTTACTGACGCCTTAAAAGGAACCAATAAACTCCATACCTCCTATCAGCTTTAAAATTACATCCATAAGTTCCTAGACCGAGTGGATCCTAATGTAGGACAAATTTTAAACTCAATTTACTGCACTGATCTAACCCCCCCCCCCCCAAAAAAAGAACTTAATAATAAAAAAATTGAATTAAAAATTTGAAAAATGGAATTTTTCAGCTAGCTATGAAGACAAAACCTTAAAAAAAAAGTTTGTGTGTTAATTTTCTTAAACTAGACACAAAGTCCATGATTGGTAGAAACTTACAAGGCCCGTAGAATGGAAAAAAGAATGAGCCCTTAGTCCGTCAAATGAAGACAAAATAACTGAAAAATAGTAGTTTTTTTCTAGGCGTGTGGACTGAGTAATATATTTAAAATGATAAGACACTTTTAATGCCTGTAAAATGGGCTCTAAGACTTATAAAGTCCAAAATGAAACGAAAATTGCTTTTCTCAACAGAATCTTTTTATAAACAACCTAGACAGATATATTTCGATACATAAATGACTACAATAGATAAGGACATGAACCGACTGGTTAATAAAATATTCGATCGAATTGTGTCTGCTTTCAAAGATGTCTACGCGGTAGGAGGTCAAGATGTTCTTAGCTCTAAAGCAGACCAAACATTATGCTGATTTTCAATCCCTATGATTGGAAACTTCCTTCCTCGTCAGTGGTAAGGTCATAATGCTTCCGTTGGCGCAGTTTGTCTTCAATTTCTATCTGTGCTTCTGTACTATATGAAATATTTGGTGATGATTCGAAAGTTCAACAGAAATCCGCTTGGTTTACTTGCATTTATTCTTCCTCTTGCACATCTAACCTTGACCATGTTGTGTCGTATAATCTTGATGTACTTTGTGCTGAGGTGTTTTCTAGATTTTAAGTTTTCAGACCACTTTCCAATGTCTTCTAGTTTTAAACGAGAAGCTTCTCACATGCAAGTGTTACAGGCTCACATTGTTCTCCGGCATTAGTGCTATACTTGTGGTGATTGGAAAAAAATCGACACATCTCAGTACATTTAAACTTCTGATAGCATCCAACAAGATCCGGGTTCGATTTTCATTTTTTGCAAAATTCTTCCATTAAAGACATTAATGAAGTTAGTTTAACTCTTGTTATCTGCTCTGCAGAACTCTGCCATGCACTATTGTGCGTTGAAAATAGGGCAGTTCCTCTTAAGAAAATCCATACCGGAACACAAGTTCCCGGGTGATTAGGAAACCTAACGCTGCCTCTGGAGATCCGGCTAGCCACCGTAGAACCCAATACACCTAGGGGTAGTTGGGTTGGCAGCCCTTCTTCTGAAACTTCTATTGCTACGAATGGAACCAGAAATTTGGCCTCGGATATATCATCTCAAACCCTTGACCGCCCAAGGACGATTCCCTTTGAATATTGTTAACCGAGATGTCATCAATTTGGCCACCTGGAATGTTCTGACACTGAACCAACCCAGTTCAAAGCTTCTATTAGCCTAAGAATTAAAGAAATATAAAGTTACAATTGCTGGAGTCACTGAAACATATCTATCTGATGATGGTAAGGAGAACTTCGGTGAGAGGCGCACACTGCTCCGGTCTGGTGGTGACCAGAAATGAGGTGGTGTTGGCCTAGTGCTGAACAGTGCCGCACGCAAGGTCCTCCTGTCTTTCGTACCAGTAATACCCAGGCTCCTGAGAGCAAAGCTAGATGGTAAACATGGAAAACTAACCATCATCACCTGCTACGCCCCCACAAATGATGCCGAGGAAGAAGATAAGTATGACTTCTATTCCCTTTTAAGTTCTGACCTCTCTTCAGTACCTCCCCTTGATTACCTCGTCCTTCTATGAGATATGAATGCTACCATTTCAAATGAGTCCGGCCTGTGGGATTTTGATGTGGGACCGGTAGCAGTAGATAGCCTAAACGACAACGGAAAGAGAATGCTGAATTGCTGTATTGCCCACAATCTTACCATGACAAACACTTGGTTCCTGAGACCCAGCATAGCCAAAATATCTGGAATAGCAATGATGAATCAACGAGGAAGATGCTCGACTACATCATCATACGCCGACGATTGCTGTCGTCTGTGCAGAATTGTTGTACCTACCGAGGCGCCAAACTTGGGAACACCAACTATCGTCTTATTGCAGCCAAAATCAGGCTTCACCTAAAAGCTACAAAAACCAGTTAAACACCTCGGAAAATTGATACCTAGCGTATCCAGCAAGACTCCGCTTTGGATAAGCAGTATCAGGTCGAAATATTCAACAGATTCGAGGTCCTTCTGCAGTGTAATGATAGTGAAGGTGTATGGAACGTCTTCAATGAGAATGCTCTTACAGTTTCAACTAGCGTTTCTGGAATGAAGCAGCGTAAAAAAAAGACCGGATCAGCCGCGAGTCCCACACCATTATTGATCACAGACGGGAAGCCTTCGCAGGGACATGAGAGCATATAGGCAACTAAATTAAGAGTGTAACATCATACTGCATAAGGACCGTAAGACCTTTATTGACAAAAGAGCTCACGCACTTCAAGAGGCCACCAAAAAAAGCACATTGGAGCCACATATAAGATCCTCCGTGAGCTCTCTCGCCACTCAAACTACATCGTATCTCCGTAACGCCAGTGGCGAGAATATTTACGACCAATCCCAGTGACTACGCCAATGAGAACACCACTTCGAGAAGCTACTAAACTCAGACCCACCCGACCAAATTTACGACCAGAAGATTACTGCTGTTGCTGACAATGCTACACCTACCCACGATGACACTGAATTTACAGCAGAAGAAATTAAAGCTGCAGTAGGAAAGCTGAAGAACTACAAAGCGCCGGTAGTATGTGGCCTGACATCAGATCTCCTTAATTGTCCTCGTTTCCTTTCTTCGCGATTTTTTGTTTACTCCTTAAAAACGGCAATCCATCCATGATCCTCTGGCTAAAAATGCTGTTTAATACTATCTGGCGCTCTGAAATGATCCCATTAGACGGGAAGACAGGCTTACTTGTGGCAGTCTACAAGAGGAAAGTAAGTAAATCAGAATGTAATAACTATCGTGGCAAAGCTTTGCTCTCGGTACTCGGCAAACCCTTCGCCATGCTGCTCCTCAAGCGGGCAACAAAGTGCCTACATCCTCTTCTTCGCCACCAGCAAGCTGGGTTCAGGCCGGATAGGTCTACTGCTAAGCAAATCCATACAATTAGACAGCTGATAGAGAAAACTCTAGAACATGAAACGAAAGCATTCATTGTCTTCGTCAATTTTCGATCCACTTTCGACACTGTCGAAAGACAGTCACTGTGGCTGCTGGTGCACCTAAGAAAATTGTCAATCTGTTCAAAGAACTATACAATGAGACCGAAAGCGCTGTCCTTGTAAATGGCCAGCTCTCATCACACTTTCAAATTATAAACGGTGGTCGGCAAGACCGTGCTGCTGCTCCCGAACCCTTCAACTGTGCCATGGACCATGTTCTCAACAAAACACTGCTGGTGTATCCGCTTGGTATCGATTTTTCTGGTTAGGGCTCTGTCAGATGTTGACTTTGCTGACGATGTTACATTGGTATACGAAAATCTCGCTGACATCAAAACTGCCCTGGAAACGCTAGCATCTGCTGCAGAAAAAAACTGGATTTAAACTGGAAATTTAAACTGGACAAAGACCAAAATATTGCCTGTGGACAAGACACCATGCAGCCCCCTGACAACTATAGAAGTATGTGGTCAAGATGTTGAGATATTAAAGTAGTTCACCTACCTCGGTTCAATTGGCTGCTCAAATGGAAATCTAGATGCAGAGATATCAACGAGGGTTGCAAAGGCGAACGCCGTTTTCGGCCGTCTTCTGAGAACAATATTCCACAAACCCCAGATCAGCCTTCTCACAAAAGCTCGTATCTACTCTGCCTCGGTAGCAAGTGTTGTGTTGTACCCGTCAGAGACTTGGCCTCTGACTCAGTCACAGATAATAAAGGTAGACGCCGTCCAGACAAAACACCTACGCAAAATAAAAAACGCTAGGTGGCTCGACAGGGTACGGAACATGGATATATTCCGGTCCTTTTAATTACCAGCCCTTTCCGCCTACCCACTCAAACACCTGCCCGACCTATATTCAACTTCAGTGTCTACTGTGGTCAATTAAGTCAAAGTCTACTAAGGAAGCTATTACCGCGTACTATCTCCACCAATTTGCAAGACCCGAATGACATTTCTCTGTCCGAATGGGTATCCCATTTTTGAATGAATTTTCTGAGCCTGATCTGGCTTTGGAGTCACAATTTTGTGACGAGTTTTATAAATTTTTGATGAATCTCCTGATCTAGATTATGCTGTTACATGTGACGCTGTCATAAAAGCCATATCTCGACTCAAAAAGAAGGCGTCTTGTGGGATAAACAAGGTGAACGCTTTACACATCATTAACGGAATTGATGTTCTTGTGTGTTATCTCAGTCTTCTCGTGCAAATGATATTTGGTAAAAGTATTACTCCTTCCTCGTTTTGAATCGGTGTTCTGACTCTGATTCCAAAAAAGGAAAGGAGTGTGCGAAAATGTAAGAAACAGGGTTAATGAGTGGTAAAAGAAAAAAGAAGTTGTTTGAAATTAATAATATAGTCTTTTAAGTTGACTAATTTGACTTGGTGTATGAGTATACTTAAAGCTGGAAACAAAGCTCAGGGCTGTTAAGGGAGTGTACGAAAATGTAAAATACCAGGCTAATGACGTAGATAATTTCGGAGACCACACTGCCTTTCCATGACGATAAATAAAAGTTAAAATAGGGATAAAATCCTTTTAATAGACAGTGATGATGACAACAATGATAGAAATTCACAAAAACACCAGAGATTTCGGTCACATATGCAGTGAACGTCATGAGTATTAAAACTGATGACGGGCACTGTATATGTGACCGAAGTATCTGGTATTTTTGTGAATTTCTATCGCTGTTATTATCATCACTGTCTATTAAAAGGATTTTATCCCTATTTGAACTTTTATTTACCAGGCTAATGAGTAGTGAAAGAAAAAAAAGTTGTTTGAAATTAATAAAATAAAATCTCTTGACTAATATGGTTTGGTGTGTGAGTATGCTTAAAGCTGAAAACTAAGCGTAGGGCTATTAAAAAGGAGTGAAACAAAATTTAAGAAAAGGTTTATCAGTAGTAAAAGAAAAAAGAAGTTGTTTGAAACTAATAAAATAGTCTTATGACTAATATGGCTTGGTGTATGAGTATACTTAAAGCTGAAAACTAAGCTTATGACTGTTAAAGAATTGTACGAAAATGTAAAAAGCTAGATTTATCAGCAGTAAAAAAGAAAAAAAATTTATATAGAATTAATAAAATAAAGTATTTTGACTAATATAGCTAGGTGTATGAGTATACGTAAAGGTGAAAAGTAAGCTTATGAATGTTAAAGGAGTGTAGAAAAATGTATAAAACAGGTTTAGGGGCAATAACAAGAAAGTTGAATAAGGCGCGTGCTCCCAAACCCTGGAAGGGTCAGTGTTACCAATATGGAGTTTTATCATACCCGTTAATGTCTAGAAAATTAATAAAATAAGCTAAGATGAACAAAATATGATTTACAAAACATATTCGGAAGAATAGGAATGCAATAACAAAAACAAAATTCTTGTCTGTGAAAGGCAGTGTTTTGCATACATTTTAAAGATATACGCAAAGAGGCCTCTTAACACAGGCAAACTAGAGTCTGACCCCTAACAAATTGCAACAGAAATGATTTTTACACCATTTTATAGAGAAAAAAAGCTGAACAACAGATTAAAAGTTGCACATTCTATGTTGACGCAAAACTAGTTTTTTTTTTTGTTTTTTTTTTGCTTTTCGTGTTACTTTTTCAGTTTTTTTCTAAAAAAAAATGAATTGTCGGTAAATGTTAGTTTTTCTGTATATGAAGTATCAACCCCCTGTAAAATCAAGAGCTGAGCCCGAAAATGAAAGTAAATTTGATGTACAATGTACCAGAAAAAAGTTTCATGATCATCAATATGTGATTTTACCCTTCTCATCGTTGTGACCTCTTTTTCACCATAATACCAGAAGGTAACTATTCTGACATAAAATAATGAGCTGAGCCCAAAAATTATATCACCTGATATAATTTCTACTAGAAACCCGTTTTATATTCATCAATATGCACTTTTTTATTTTAATTTCACATGTTTCTTTTAGCAATTATTGTCCACCGATTCGTCGATTGTTGGTAAAAACAAATTACAACAGAAATGATTTTTACACCATGTTGTAGAGGACAAAAACTGAACAACATATCCAAAGTTGCATATTCTAGGTCGACTCAAAAATAGTTGTTTTCTTTGCGTATCGTGTCAGTTTTCTCACTTTCCTAAAAAAAATAAGAATAAATGAATGTAAGAGTAACATGAGAAAAGTATGGGAGGTTTTTAATGAAATAATATGTCAAAAAAGGAAGAAGTTGGCTATACCTAAAGAAATACTAAATAAGCATGGTGAAACAGTAGCAAGCGAATCTCGTGCTGATGCTTTTAATCAAGTTTTTGTTAATCAGACATCTCTACATGCTACTGGCCCATCTCCTGAACAAACCCACAGTAGAACAATATCAGGTCTTTTTCTAGCACCATGTGCGAAAGAGGAATTACTAGTGCTTATCTGTAAGCTGTCTAATGGCAAAACCCAAGAAACCTTTGGGCTGTGCAACTATGTCTTAAAGAAGGCCTCTGCAGGTCTTGTAGCTCCACTTACACGCTTGGTTAACCTTTCACTAGCAACCGAAGTTTATCCTAATGTGTTTAAAACTGCCCAAGTCCTTCCCCTCTACAAAAAAGGAAACAATAGTCTTATCTCTGAATATTGGCCCATATCAATTGTAATGGTTATATGAAAAGTTCTCGATCGAGTGGTTTATAACAGAGTATATGCATTCCTCGATGACATGCAGCTACTCTCTCCCCATCAATACGGGTTTCGGCGTTATCATTCAACTTTGCATGCCTTAGTTGATTTAGTTGAATACATACTAAATAGCCAGGATGCTGGAGAAAACGTACTAGGGATTTTTTTTTGGATTTCACTAAAGCTTTCGACACGGTATGCCATTCAATCCTCCTCACAAAATTACATTCATTTGGAATATAGGGTGTTGCTCACGAGTGATTTTCATCGTACCTAACTGATCGTAAGCAGTGTGTAATTGTGGAGGGTAGTTTGTCGGCAGAATTGTCGGTAAAATCTGGCGTACCTCAGGGGTCGGTACTTGGATCGCTCTTGTTTAGTTTTGTATATTAATGACCTGACAATATGTCTTACTGCAAATGCACACCCAGTACTATTCGCTGATGACTCAAGTTTTTTCATTGCTGCTGAATCATCAGAGTCTGCTGCAAAAAAGGCCCAAAAAACTCTTGACTAAATATCTGACTGTTGTTTTCGTAACAAAATGCAGGTAAATGCTACAAAAAGCTGCATCATAGTCTTCACTTCTGCTCTTTCAAACTCCTCATTGTTACACACTGTCGCACTATCAATTATTGGAAATCCCACTCCTCAGACCACAGTAACAAAGTTCCTCGGTGTATTTGTAGATTCCTCTCTTTCGTTCAAAAATCACATATCCCAGCTGTCTTCAACTTTCTCACGGCAAACATCAATGTTACATAGAGCTAGCCTGCTTCTAAGTGCTGACAAGATGAAAATGCTTTGTAATGCTTTTGTCTTCCCCTACTTGAACTACTGCTGTTCTGTCTGGGACAATACAGTCAAATCTCATCTAAAATCATTAAAGGGATCACAAAACCGTGCAGTCAAGCCCACATATTGCCTCCCCAGGCTATACCCCTCAATAGACCTATACAGAGACACTGGAACAATAGATATAACAGAGATAATCAACGTTAGTAATCTACGTTTAGCACACTCGGCAATATTGAATAGAATTCCTCAAGGTCTTTCTAGGTACTTTGAACTTCGTAGCAAAACCCATCGACGAAGAGCTCTTTGCAGCAACCAGTACAATTTTGTGCTACAGAGAAGAAGGCTTACAAGGTCTCAACATTCTTCAGTTTATAGAAGTATATCTGTATGGAACTCAGTTAATGAATCTATTAAATCCATAAAATCATTTGGCACATTCCAAAAACAATACCTCTCTTACACAGTATTTGATACTGCATGAGTTAATGTCTTAATTTTTCTTTTGTATCTTATCCTCTCACTCTCCTTCTTTGACTCCACCTCTTCTCCATTCTTTCCTTTCTAATTCTTCATCCCTCTCTTATGTTATTAGCTCTCCTCTTTCTATTTCATAGTGTGATATAAATTTGTTTACCAATATCAGGTGTGACTCGCACAAGCATTGCTTTGAGTCGAAATGTTCATGTTAATTGTTCCGTTTTCTCATTTATTTAAAAATTAATTAAAAAAACTTTTTCCACAAAATAAGTTTTTAAAAGAAAAGTAAAGAACTTCACTAAACAAAAAATGGGCCAAAATAAAATAAAATCATCTACCAAGCGTGAAACTACCACAAATCAGCATCGATAAATAAATGAAACCAAAAACGAACAGAAATTACAATAAATAGCCGAATCAAACTCAAAATGAGCAGAAATTAACATAAGTTGGGCTCAAAATCCCTATGCCTTCCCAAGGCCAGAACAAAATTTACACTTTACTGAAAAAATATAAATGTTATTACTTTTATGAATCTAATAAATCAAATAATATTAAGATTTTGATTACTAAATATCAGTATATGTATATTAAACTGACAATGCACATTTATTTGTATTATTTTCAGTAAATTGCAAATTTTGTTCTGGCCTTGGGAAGGCATATGGGTTTTGGGCCCAACTTATGTTAATTTCTGCTCGTTTTGAGTTTGACTCGGTTATTTATTGTAATTTCTATTCGTTTTGGGTTTCATTTATTTATCGATGCTGATTTGTAGTAGTTTCACGCTTGCTAGATTATTTATTTTATTTTTGCTAATTTTTTATTTAATGGAGTTCTTTACTTTTCTTTGAAAAACTAATTTTGTGGAATAAGTTTATTTAATCAATTTCTGTTCGTTTTATATTGACATAGTCTTTTCAGGGAAAAAGAAAATAATACTTAAAATCTTTTCGTTTTTTTTAAGACTTTATAGTTTGGCCTGCTACTTGTATGCTGGAGAAAATTTTTCCGCAATTTTTAACATTTTACACCCTTTTAAAATCTGGACACAAATAGTAGTGTTTAATTTAGTTTCATACCTCCTCTAGTTGACCTGAAATGGGAAACTTGGTACCATTCGCAAAAAAATCTATTTATATACTTTGATAGCTTGGATACACTTACGCTATTTTGATTTGGTTAAATTTTAAGAGTAGAAGTAGCCCCGAAAGTTTGAGAATTATACCCTCAGTCTTACCTGGGATACTCCTGAGATGCCTTATTGGGAATTAGCATTAACACGCTGCATTTTGATTTAATCTTAAGGCAACATTTAGTTTTTAAACATAATGGGAAAATGGGAGGGTGGGCGGGGTAGGGGGATTAGTCGCCCTCCAATCACTTTCGACTATTAAAATGGGCATCAACCCTTTCTATTTTCAATCGAATGAGCCCTTTGAACTTCCCACGACAACTCCATCGATACAAAGTGCCCTAGTCTAAACAACAACAACAACAACAAAAAATGATACATTATACCCACATTGATCTTCACTATAAAAATGTCAAGCCTTCCAATCCCTTTCGACTATTAAAAAGGGCACTAGGCCTTTCGATTTCCAATCGAATGAGCCCTTTTTGAAACGACAACGCTTTCTATAAACACCTTAAATGCCCCCAGGGCATAAATTACAACCCTTACCCTAAGGGCGGTTAGGGTGGTCTTCATCCTCTAAGACCTAATTTTCAGAACTTTCAGCTACGTTAAACAAAATGGCTATCTCAAAATTTTGATTAGATGTGTTTGGGGGAATGCTAGGCTTGAGAGGGGCGGTAGTTGCTCTCTCATCACGTTCAACTATTAAAAATGGCACTAGCCCTTTCAATTTCCAATCAAATGAGCCCTTTTGAAGTTTCTGTAACAAAAACTTCAATAAAAATCTTATTTACCCCAGGGCATAACTTACAACCCTGGCCCTGAGTGCTGGGGGAGGGGGGTGTCATGCTCAAAGACCTAATTTCCAGAACTTTCTACTACGTTGAACAAAATGGCTATCTGAAAATTTTGATTGGATGTGTTTGGAGGAATGGTGGGCGTGAGAGGGGGGCTAGTTACTAGCCCCCCACTTTCGAATATTAAAAAGGGCTCTAGTCCTCTCAATTTCCAATTAAATGAGCCCCTTTTGAAGTTTTTACGACAACTCTATCTATAAAAACCTTATATGCCCCCAGGGCAAAACTTACAACCTTTGCCCTGTGGGCTCTGGGGGGTTTCTCATCCTTAAATACATAATTTCCAGAACTTTCAACTACGTTGAACAAAATGGCTATCTCTAAACTTTGATTGGATGTTTTTGGGGAAAGGGTGCGCGTAAGAGGGGGATTAATTACTCTCCATTCACTTTCGACTATTAAAAATTGCAATTTCAATATCCAATCAAATGAGCCCTTTTTGAAATTTCTACAACAACTTTCGATATAAACTTTATATGCCCTCAGGGCATAACTTAAAACCCTTACACTGAGGGCTCTGAGGGGGCTATCATGCTAAAAGACTAATTTCCAGAAATTTCAACTACGTTGAACAAAATGGATATCTCAAAATTTTGATTGGATGTGTTTGGGCAAACGGTGGGCGTGAGAGGGGCGTTAGTCGCTCTCCAATCACTTTGAACTATTAAAAAAGACACTAGCTCTTTCAATTTCCAATTGAATCAGCCTGTTTGAAAATTCTACGACAACGCTTTCAATAAAAAACCTATATGCCCCCAGGGCATAACTTACAACTCTTGCTCTGAGGGCTGTGGGGGGGAGGGGTTGTCATCCTTAAAGACCTAGTTTCCAAAACTTTCAACTTCGTTAAATAAAATGGCTATCTAAAAATTCTGATTGGATATGCTTGGGGAAAAGGCGGGTGTGCGAGGGGGGTTAGTTGCCCTCAAATCACTTTCGACTATTAAAAACGGCACTAGCCCTTTGAATTTCCAATCGAATGAGCACTTTTTCAAGTTTCTATAACAAAGATTTCAATAAAAACTGAATATGCCCCGAGGGCATAACTTATAACCCTTGCACTCAAGACTGTGGAGGGAGTGTCCTGCTCAAAGGTATAATTTCCTGAACTTTGAGCTTCTTGGGACAAAATGGTTATCTAAAAATTTTTATTGGATGTGTTTGGGAAAATGGTGGGCGCGGAAGGGTGTTAGTTGCCTTCCAATCACTTTCGACTATTAAAAAGGGCAAAAGCCATTTCAATTTCTAATCGACTGAGCCCTTTTTGAAGTTTCTACGACAACTGTGTTCTATAAAAACCTTATATGCCCCCAGGACATAACTTACAACCCTTGCCCTGAGGGCTGTGGGGGGGCTGTCATCCTCAAATATCTAATTTCCAGAACTAAAAACTACGTTGAATAGAATGGCTATCTCAAAATGTTGATTAGATGTGTTTGGGGAAAAGGTGGGCGTGAGAATTGGGTTAGTTGCCCTTCAATCACTTTCGACTATTAAAAAGAGCACTAGCCCTTTGTATTTCCAATAGAATGAGCGTTTTTTGAAGTTTCTACGACAGCACCTTCTATAAAAAAAAACTTATATGCCCCCAGGGCATAACTTATAGCCCTTGCCCTGAGGGCTGTGGGGGAGTGTCCTCCTCAAAAACATAATTTCTATCTGGAAATCAACTACGCTGAACAAAATGGCTATCTCAAAATTTTGATTGGATGTGTTTCGGGAAATGGTGGGCGTCGAAGGGGTGTTAGTTGCCTTCCAATCACTTTCGACTAATAAAAAGGGCACAAGCCACTCCAATTTCCAATTGAATGAGGCCTTTTTGAAGTTTCTACGACAATTTCGTCGATATGAAGCGTCCTGCTCGAAAGGAAATAAATAATAAACAATACATTGTGCCAACATTGTTCTTATATGCCCCAGGGCATAATTTAAAATCCTTGCCCTGAGGGTTGTGGGGTAGTGTTCTCCTTAAAAATATATTTTCTATGTGGAAATCAACTACGCTGAAGAAAATGGCTATCTCAAAGTTTTGATTGGATGTGTTTGGGGGAATGATGGGCATGGGGGGGGGGAATAGTTGCCCTCCAATCACTTTCGACGATTAAAAAGGGCACTAGCCACTCCAATTTTCGATCGAATGAGCCTTTTTTGAAGTTTCTGTGACAATGCCCTCTATAAAAACCTTATATGCCCCCAGGATACAACTTACAACCCTTGCCCTGAAGGCTGTGGGGGAGTGCTTTCCTCAAAAACATAATTTTATCTGGGAATCAACTACGCTGAACAAAATGGCTATCTAAAAATATTGATTGGATACGTTTGGGGAAAAGGTGGGCAAGAGAGGGAGGTTAGTTACCCTGAAATCACTTTTGACTATTAAAAAGGGCACTAGACCTTTGAATTTCCAATAGAATGAGCCCTTTTTCAAGTTTCTACAACAAAGATTTCAATAAAAACTTATATGTCCCCAGGGCATAACTTATAACCCTTGCCCTGAAGACTGTGGGGGGAGTGTCCTTCTCAGAGGTATAATTTCCTGAACTTTAAACTGCTTGTAAGAAAATGGCTATCTCAAAATTTTGTTTGGATGTGTTTGGGAATATGGTGGGCGTGGAAGGGGTGTTAGTTGCCTTCCAATTACTTTCGACTATTCAAAAGGGCACTATTCATTTCAATTTCTAATCGATTGAGCCCTTTTTGAAGTTTCTATGACACCTTGTTCTATAAAAACCTTATATACCCCCAGGGCATAACTGACAACCCTTGCCCCGAGGGCTGTGAGGGGGTTGTCATCCTCAAGGACCTAATTTACAGAACTTAAAGCTACGTTGAATAAAATGGCTATCTCAAAATTTATTGGATGTGTTTGGTGAAAAGGTGGGCGTGGGAGGGGGGTTAGTTGCCCTCCAATCACTTTTGACTATGAAAATGAGCACTAGCCCTTGGAATTTCCAATCGAATGAGCCTTGTTTGAAGTTTCTATGACTACACCTTTTATAAAAACCTTATATGTCCCCAGGGCATAATTTACAATCCTTGCCCTGAAGGCTTTGGGGGAGTGTCCTCCTCAAAAACATAATTTTTATCTGGAAATCAACTACACTGAAGAAAATAGCTATCTCAAAATTTTGATGGGATGTGTTTCGGGAAATGGTGGGCGTGGAAGGGGTGTTAGTTGCCTTCCAATCACTTTCCACTATTAAAAGGGCACAAGCCACTCCAATTTCCAATTGAATAAGCCCTTTTCGCAGTTTCTATGACAAATTCTTCGATAGGAAGTGTCCTGCTCTAAAGAAAAAATAATAATTAGTACATTGTGGCAACATCGTTCTTATATGCCCCCAGGCCATAACTTAAAACCCTTGCCCTGAGGGCTGGGGGGAGTGTCCTCCTCAAAAACATATTTTTTATCTGGAAATCAACTACGCTGAAAAAAAATTGCTATCTCAAAATTTTGATTGGATGTGTTTGGGGCAATGATGGGCTTGGGGGGGGGGGGGCTAGTTGTCCTCCAACCACTTTAGATAATTAAAAAGAGCACTAGCTACTCCAATTTCCAATCGAATGAGCCGTCTTTAAAGTTTCTACCACAACTCCTTCGTTGCGAAGTGCCCTGGTATGGAAAAAAAATACATTGTGCCAACATCGTTCTTTACTTCGGCAGTGCTATTGCGCTGCCTATGATAAAAGGTTAATTGATTGATTGATTGACTATATATTATACACAGTTGAAAAAACTTTCACCCTCTAAATCTAGAACGGCTAGCTCCCTAAGACAGAGCCTGATCATACTCGTTTCATTAAAAAAAATTAAAAATATGAAAAATTAAAGAAGTCGAAAAGCACTTTCAGCCCAAAAAGCCCTTGAAATACAGAGAGGGGAAAGGGCCCCTGTAAGTCAAGAAAAGTCGTGGTTGTCAGTCCCAGAATTCAAAACTGTCCGTTTACCCTAGGAGAAATATTTAAATATTGAAAAAAGGTAAAAATGTGGATTATAAAAGTTGAACGAAATTTATTACACTACTTTAAAACTTTAAACCTAAAGCTTTAAAACTATTTCTTTAAAATCAAAACTTTGTGACTAAAACTTTAAAACAAAAAATTTTAAACCAAATTTTCAAAACTAAAACCTTAAAACTAATATATTACAAGTGAAATTTTAAAAATAAAACTTTAAACCTAAATCCTTAATACTTAAACTTTAAAACTAAAACTTTTGAATAAAAACTTACAAAGTAAAACTTAAAACTATAACTTTAGAACCGAAATATTAAAGCTAAAACTTTAAAACTAAAACTTTGAAAACTTAACTTTAAAACTAAATCTTTAAAACTAAAACTTCTAAGACTAAAACATTTAAAATTAAAACTTTAAAACAAAAGCCTTGAAACTTATACTTTAAAACTAGAACTTTGAAAACTTAAACTTTAAAACTAAATCTTTATAACTAAAACTTCTAAAACTAAAAATTAAAAATTTAAACTTTAAAACTAAAACCTTAAAATTGAATCTTTAAAACTAGAAATTTAGACCAAGATTTTGAAAACTAAAACTTTTAAAATAAAAATTTTAAGATGAAAAATTTAAAACTAATACTTTAAAACGAAAATTTTCTGACTAAAACTCTAAAACTAAAATTTTTAAAACTAAATCTTTCAAACTAAGACTTTGGAACTAAAATATTACAACTAAAACTTTAAATAAAAATTTTTAAACCAAGACTTTAAGACTAAGAGTTTGAGACTAAAACCTAAAAACAAAAATTTTGAAACTAAAATTTTTAAATCTTAGACTTTAAAATTAAAATTTCAGAAGAAAATTTTTAAAATAAAAATTCCGAGGCTATTCAGTGTAGGTACACCGTGCAGGGAGAGTGATTAAACCCCTGAAAATACCGGCGCTAGCCCCGGCTTAAAAAAAAAGATCGCGAATGCTGGTTAAGGGGTTTGCCGTGTAGCAGTCCTTAAGAAATTCATTATATGTACACCAAGTTGCGTGGAATCCCTAAGAAAAAGAGATTGCGATTGCTATACGCTGTGGTGAGGACTCCGCTATGTCTCTATGCGATGTTGTAAGATGACCCGTATTTCAATGACTTAAAAAAATGTACTGTAAGAAAACAGAAAGAATATGCAAATTAAAGAAATTCCAAGAGGACGGGAGGCCTCAAAGCCCCCTAAAAATGAGTGGGACCCTCAAAACGTGAACCTAGGGACTTCCTCTGTCGATCCAAAAATAAAAAAAAAGTATGCTAGAATAAGAAATTAGAAAACTGGCTTAAATTAAAGAAAATTGAAAAGCACCTTTACCCCCAAACCCAAGCCCCTAAGACGGACTCGGGTTGACTGTTTAATATGTATCCATGATAAAATTGTAACTGAATAAGGAACTGATACCAGAAAATTACGAAAAAAGAGTGGCTTAACCTTGCAAGATGTTGCGTCTCAGAAAACAAACTTTGGATAAACGGTAAATTGATACCCAAATTAAAGCTAAAAGTTGGACTCTTAGGGTGTGGATTGTTGACATCCCCTCTTGGAAAGTTTCTCATGGAAACAAGAACAATACAGTCCAATGCCCCATCAAAACAATAAAATATACCAATGTGTCCTTATGCCCCTTACAAACAAGGTAAAAAGACACTAACGCCATGAACGCCCCTGGTGGCAAGTTTGGGAACTAAAATTATCGGGTAGAGTGATCAACGGCTTATTACTTGTTTGGAGGCTTTTTTCAATTCCACTCCACATCACCTCGTTCAGGCTTATCTTCACAATCAGAAAAATTATGGTTTCTGCTTCATAGGACCTTGTCGAAGTAGCAATGTCATGCAAAAATAGTACCTGAAACTCTGAAAAACATAATTTTGATATCAATCGATGCATCAAAAGAGTTAAATTTTTGTGCTGATTCCCAATACATCCTAAAAGTTCATTAAGTTTAATATTACCTTTCAAAATCTACGTGCCTGAGAAAATTTTACTGATTTTTGAAAAGGGGGGGGGGCAAACATCACCAAAAGTTAAGTGATCTTAATGGCAACCACACCATGAGATTCAGTATATTATAGAGTCCTTCTTTAGAGGTTTCAAGTACCTATTAATTAAAAAAAAAAAGTTTTCTGAGGGAAGTAAAGAGCGAAGTTGAAACTTACAACGAAAAAAAATTATTACTTCACAGCCTAAATAACATATATCAATAAAACTAATGCAAATAAATCAATTGGTGACATTTCCCTATGTTTGTAGGATTACAGAAAACTAGCGCTTTACTGAAAACACAAAAACCAAGTATAAAAAAACAAGAATATTGATTTAAGAGTCAAAAGTAAATACGTAGCCTCACAACAACAAACTAATTTATAACGCTTTTCATAGTCTTGCAGGAGCTGTGATATCAGTGACTTTCAGTATGTAATTAAAATTATGTTAAAAACTTATCTCAAAAAATAATATATATATATATATATATATATATATATATATATATATATATATATATATATATATATATATATATATATATATAAAGCTTTCTACTGAAAATAAGGATCAACATTAAAACTTAAAACGAACAGTAATTATTCCGTATAAATAAAAGAGGTCATAGCTGTGTTTTTTCTAAACTAAATTTTAATAAAAAACGAGCATAGATTAATTTTTAAAAACCAATTTTTTTTAGGGAAGCAAAGACCGAAGTTGAAACTTAAAACGAACAAAAATTATTACTTCACAGCCTATATAACATATATCAATAAAACCGATGCAAATAAATCAACTGGTGATATTTCCCTATGTTTTTTAGGATTACAAAAAACTAGCGCTTTACTGAAAACAAAAAACAATATTGGAGCTTTGGTACGGTAAAAGTAAACCTTTTAAGTACACTTTTAACAGAACAAAAGTAAAGCATTTTTAGATTGTTGCTTTATTTATTTATTTCGTTCAATTTGGCATCACTTCTGCACAATGAGCTCAGTTCAATGATTGACTGTCGTTTTGGTTCTGAAAAGGATATTTCATGATTATTTTTGTGGACAAGTTCGAAGTGTCACTACAGACTCGCTTTAGAATTTGTATCACAACTTAAAATTCTCCGTTTTATAGAGAAAACTAACTGGATTTCCAAAGTTCATATTACGGTTGATGTGTTCTTCATTTCGAGTAATACTAGGTGAGACCAAGATATTACCTTATAAATCAATCCATTATTTTATATGCTGTGTAATGACTCTAAACTTATTATTTTTGAGATAAGTTTTTAACACAATTTTAATTGTATACTGAAAGTTGCTCATATCACAGCTCCTGTAGGACTATGAAAAGCGTTATAAATTAGTTTGCTGTTGTGAGGCAACGTATTTACTTTTGACTCCTAAATCAATATTCTTGTTTCTTATACTTGGCTTTTGTGTTTTCAGGAAAGCACAAGTTTTCTTTAATCCTACTAACATAGGGAAATATCACCAATTGATTTATTTGCATTAGTTTTATTGATATATGTTATTTAGGCTGTGAAGTAATAATTTTTTTTCGTTGTAAGTTTCAACTTCGCTCTTTACTTCCCTCAGAAAACTTTTTTTTTTTTAATTAATAGGTACTTGAAACCTCTAAAGAAGGACTCTATAATATACTGAATCTCATGGTGTGGTTGCCATTAAGATCACTTAACTTTTGGTGATGTTTCCCCCCCCTCCTTTTCAAAAATCAGTAAAATTTTCTCAGGCACGTAGATTTTGAAAGGTAATATTAAACTTAATGAACTTTTAGGATGTATTGGGAATCATCACAAAAATTTAACTCTTTTGATGCATCGATTGATTTCAAAATTATGTTTTTCAGAGTTTCAGGTACTATTTTTGCATGACATTGCTACTTCGACAAGGTCCTATGAAGCAGAAACCATAATTTTTCTGATTGTGAAGATAAGCCTGAACGAGGTGATGTGGAGTGGAATTGAAAAAAGCCTCCAAACAAGTAATAAGCCGTTGATCACTCTACCCGATAATTTTAGTTCCCAAACTTGCCACCAGGGGCGTTCATGGCGTTAGTGTCTTTTTTACCTTGTTTGTAAGGGGCATAAGGACACATTGGTATATTTTATTGTTTTGATGGGGCATTGGACTGTATTGTTCTTGTTTCCATGAGAAACTTTCCAAGAGGGGATGTCAACAATCCACACCCTAAGAGTCCAACTTTTAGCTTTAATTTGGGTATCAATTTACCGTTTATCCAAAGTTTGTTTTCTGAGACGCAACATCTTGCAAGGTTAAGCCACTCTTTTTTCGTAATTTTCTGGTATCAGTTCCTTATTCAGTTACAATTTTATCATGGATACATATTAAACAGTCAACCCGAGTCCGTCTTAGGGGCTTGGGTTTGGGGGTAAAGGTGCTTTTCAATTTTCTTTAATTTAAGCCAGTTTTCTAATTTCTTATTCTAGCATACTTTTTTTTTATTTTTGGATCGACAGAGGAAGTCCCTAGGTTCACGTTTTGAGGGTCCCACCCATTTTCAGGGGGCTTTGAGGCCTCCCGTCCTCTTGGAATTTCTTTAATTTGCATATTCTTTCTGTTTTCTTACAGTACATTTTTTTAAGTCATTGAAATACGGGTCATCTTACAACATCGCATAGAGACATAGCGGAGTCCTCACCACAGCGTATAGCAATCGCAATCTCTTTTTCTTAGGGATTCCACGCAACTTGGTGTACATATAATGAATTTCTTAAGGACTGCTACACGGCAAACCCCTTAACCAGCATTCGCGATCTTTTTTTTTAAGCCGGGGCTAGCGCCGGTATTTTCAGGGGTTTAATCACTCTCCCTGCACGGTGTACCTACACTGAATAGCCTCGGAATTTTTATTTTAAAAATTTTCTTCTGAAATTTTAATTTTAAAGTCTAAGATTTAAAAATTTTAGTTTCAAAATTTTTGTTTTTAGGTTTTAGTCTCAAACTCTTAGTCTTAAAGTCTTGGTTTAAAAATTTTTATTTAAAGTTTTAGTTGTAATATTTTAGTTCCAAAGTCTTAGTTTGAAAGATTTAGTTTTAAAAATTTTAGTTTTAGAGTTTTAGTCAGAAAATCTTCGTTTTAAAGTATTAGTTTTAAATTTTTCATCTTAAAATTTTTATTTTAAAAGTTTTAGTTTTCAAAATCTTGGTCTAAATTTCTAGTTTTAAAGATTCAATTTTAAGGTTTTAGTTTTAAAGTTTAAATTTTTAATTTTTAGTTTTAGAAGTTTTAGTTATAAAGATTTAGTTTTAAAGTTTAAGTTTTCAAAGTTCTAGTTTTAAAGTATAAGTTTCAAGGCTTTTGTTTTAAAGTTTTAATTTTAAATGTTTTAGTCTTAGAAGTTTTAGTTTTAAAGATTTAGTTTTAAAGTTAAGTTTTCAAAGTTTTAGTTTTAAAGTTTTAGCTTTAATATTTCGGTTCTAAAGTTATAGTTTTAAGTTTTACTTTGTAAGTTTTTATTCAAAAGTTTTATTTTTAAAGTTTAAGTATTAAGGATTTAGGTTTAAAGTTTTATTTTTAAAATTTCACTTGTAATATATTAGTTTTAAGGTTTTAGTTTTGAAAATTTGGTTTAAAATTTTTGTTTTAAAGTTTTAGTCACAAAGTTTTGATTTTAAAGAAATAGTTTTAAAGCTTTAGGTTTAAACTTTTAAAGTAGTGTAATAAATTTCGTTCAACTTTTATAATCCACATTTTTACCTTTTTTCAATATTTAAATATTTCTTCTAGGGTAAACGGACAGTTTTGAATTCTGGGACTGACAACCCCGACTTTTCTTGACTTACAGGGGCCCTTTCCCCTCTCTGTATTTCAAGGGCTTTTTGGGCTGAAAGTGCTTTTCGACTTCTTTAATTTTTCATATTTTTAATTTTTTTTAATGAAACGAGTATGATCAGGCTCTGTCTTAGGGAGCTAGCCGTTCTAGATTTAGAGGGTGAAAGTTTTTTCAACTGTGTATAATATATAGTCAATCAATCAATCAATTAACCTTTTATCATAGGCAGCGCAATAGCACTGCCGAAGTAAAGAACGATGTTGGCACAATGTATTTTTTTTCCATACCCAGGCACTTTGTATCGAAGGAGTTGTCGTAGAAACTTCGAAAAGGGCTCATTCGATTGGAAATTGAAGTGGCTAGTGCCCTTTTTAATAGTCAAAAGGGATTAGAGGGCAACTAGCCCCCCCCTCCCCCAAGCCCATCATTCCCCCAAACACATCCAATCAAAATTTTGAGATAGCCATTTTTTTCAGCGTAGTTGATTTCCAGATATAAAATATGTTTTTGAGGAGGACACTCCCCCCAACCCTCAGGGCAAGGGTTTTCAGGTATGCCCTGAGGGCATATAAGAACGATGTTGCCACAATGTACTAATTATTATTTTTTTCTTTAGAGCAGGACACTTCCTATCGAAGAATTTGTCATAGAAACTGCGAAAAGGGCTTATTCAATTGGAAATTGGAGTGGCTTGTGCCCTTTTAATAGTGGAAAGTGATTGGAAGGCAACTAACACCCCTTCCACGCCCACCATTTCCCGAAACACATCCGATCAAAATTTTGAGATAGCTATTTTCTTCAGTGTAGTTGATTTCCAGATAAAAATTATGTTTTTGAGGAGGACACTCCCCCACAGCCTTCAGGGCAAGGATTGTAAATTATGCCCTGGGGACATATAAGGTTTTTATAAAAGGTGTAGTCATAGAAACTTCAAAAAAGGCTCATTCGATTGGAAATTCCAAGGGCTAGTGCTCATTTTAAAAGTCAAAAGTGATTGGAGGGCGTCTAACCCCTCTCCAAAGCCAAACTTTCTCCCAAACATATTCAATCAAAATTTTGAGATATCCATTTTATTAAACGTAATTTTAAGTTCTGGAAATTAGGTCTTTGAGGATGACAACCCCCTCACGACCTCAGGGCAAGGGTTGTAAGTTATATCCTGGGGGAATATAAGGTTTTTATAGAACAAGGTGTCATAGAAACTTCAAAAAGGAATCAATCGATTAGAAATTGAAATGAATAGTGCCCTTTTGAATAGTCGAAAGTTATAATAACAATTTAATCTTACTCTCTGGGCATGAAAATAATGAACTAAGAGGAGTATGAAAAACGAAAATTACACACAAGAAATAGAGAACGATCGGGGAAAGGTATTAACATGTCACAAAATTTAGAAATTGCAAAGAATTGCCAATTCTTTGGTGATATAACAGCTACAAAAATACATTTTTGGAACCTCCTCTTAAACCGACTTGAGACCCAAGTGAATCATAGGCAAAGGTAAGTTTTTTGGCAGAGGGTAAGGAGCTGACCAGCTTGATGGGAGAATGAAATCTAGCGTCCACTGTCAGATTTTGTCTTTAAATATTTAGAATGCTATCTTTTCAAAGTCCCCTATGGCCTAAAATCTTTCCTCATTATGACTTTTCTATATACTGACCTTAGGCACTTCCACTTCAACTGTTCACGCAAACATCCAGCAATAAAATTAATATTAAAAAAAGAAATTACCATCACTTTAAAAATTAAAACACATCGAAACACCTATTTTCAATCACGTTTTCTGACCGACTAATTTAAAGCGGCTAGATACAGTTTGAAAGTCGTTCACGAAAAGTTGAATTGTTCTTTATTCCTAAGCAATGAGCAAACTTCAGACACAGAAATTAAATTTTAGATGAGTCGAAAGAGTTTAAACTTCGTTCATTTTAAGCCTTTTTTTCATATTTTTTATTATTTTCGAGGATCGAGTTCAGAAGGACATTTGAGGTGAAGTTTTATTTTTAAGATGGGTTTGAAAAAAAAATTTAATTATTAATAGAAATAAAGGCAGATAGTTTGTCACTGTAACAAAGAAGAAAGTTTATCGGAGGGGAAGTCAGCGTAGGGATATTAAAAAATGGGGTGTAACCTATGGGTTCAATATACGTTTCATCTTTTGAATCAGTTTCATAAAATAATTCATCATGTTCTCTCTCTCGATACGAATAATTTTTCAAGCGTAAACTTTCTGTAAAGATACTTCTAATGTTATACTTGATAGAGTATTAGAAACATTTTTCCACAAAAGATGTTTTTCAAGTAAAAGTAAATAGCTGCTGCATGAAATTAAAGATGAGCATAAATAAAGTCGAATAATCGTTCAAGCGTAAATTTTCTGTAAACTTACTTCGAATGTTATATTTGTTAGTAGCAGATAATTTTTTCCACAGAGAATATTTTTCAAGTAAAAGTAAAGAGCTGCTACATTAAATCAAAGACGTGAAGAAATAAAGTCGAATAATTGGTCAAGCGTAAATTTTCTATAAACTCACTTCTAGTTCTATTAACTTACTGGCATAGTTGAAAGGCCCATACCTCAGGCAAACTAAGAGACTTCTTTTTGATTTTGTTTGCCAATTTACTTCTTTTTTAAGGTTTTCTGTAGTTTCAAAATGTTTTCGATTTCTTTTTGAAAAAGATGGTTGCACGTTTGGTCGGCATTTACGCTATCATAGAAAATAATTTCAAAGTACCAAGACACATGACAGTATACCCTGAAACTCAAGACCCTGAAAAAGTTAGATTAATCCGATAACATATTGTCATTAATTTCCAGGCACGCCTGGAAGCGTGAACTGTGATGGCTATGTGTAAATGAAAGATGTCATATACTTGCTTTTCTATTTCTGTAATAACATAGGTTAATCTAATTATTTAATGCTATTTACCGTTACTTTTACACACAATATAACTTTGGTGTATGTTGATTCTTACAATAGTGTACAGCGGTTATCAGATATTAAAAAAGTGTGTGAGAAAAAAAAAAATACGAATTCATGATGCCTAATAAATTAGGAACCTGTTAGTTATCATTGGAAGCTCAGCAATTGAATCAAGAGACGGCCGGTGTCCAAAATTGTTTTTGACAAATGTAATAACTTATTCATCCCTCTCCCCCCGAAAAAAAATGATCAGCAGCATTTAGTGGGGCGCCTTGAAACTATGGATAAAGTAATTTCACTATTTTTGAATTTTTAGATATTTCACCGTGCTGTCTTTCGGAACTTGACAGTCATGTATACTATCATGTGTCTTGGTATTTTGAAATTATTTTCTATAATAGCGTAGACGCCGACCAAATATGCAACCATCTTTTTGAATAAGCAATCGAACACATTTTGAAACTAAAGAAAACCTTAAAAGAAGTAAATTGGCAAACAAAGTCAAAAAGAAGTCTCTTAGTTTGCCTGAGGTAAGGGCCTTTTAACTATGCCGGGCAAAAAAAGGCCCACTTCTTCATAAATGATTGAAAATATCGGAGCGTTGACTTGGGAATTGCATAGGATGTAATTGAAACTGTGTATAAATTCTTAATTTTTATTCCTATTGCATAGGTAGTAAAGGAACATTTAACATTTTTCTAAATGTTGTGTTTTTTCAAAAAAATGACTCGTCTTTAACAGATTTAGCCATAGCCAGTTGAAACTGTATAAATTCTTCATTTTTAGACCTATTGCGTTGGTGATGAAGGAACATTTAACATATTTATTTCTAAATGTTGTGTGTTTTGCAAGAAAATGGCTCGCCTTTAAAAAATTTAGCCATAACCAGTTGAAACCGTGTATAAATTCTTAATTTTTATTCCTATTGCATAGGTAATAAAGGAACATTTAACATTTTTTCTAAATGTTATGTGTTTTTGCAAGAAAATGGCTCGTCCTTAACAAATTTAGCCATAGCTAGTTGAAACTGTGTTTAAATTCTTCATTTTTAGTCCTAATGCATAGGTAATGAAGGAACATTTAACATTTTTTTTCTAATTTTGTGTGGTTTCATAAGACAAACGCTCGTCTTTAAACCTGCGCTATAGAATGTACAAGGAAGCCAGATATTTCCATCCTATTTTTATTTTGTAAGCCTGCTTAAAGTACTAAATACATTGAACTGTTTGAACATAAGAATCATGTTGAACTTCTTCTATCAGGACAATTTTACGAAGACGAAAAAGGAATATTGTCCCGTTAATACCGATGAGATTATCTATGATGTACGATGGTATTGGTGTAGATATACGAAGTTCCTGTTGATATCCAGAGACTGGAGAACCCAAACATCCGATTATAGTTACATCTGCACATCTTTGATTTAATGTAGCAGCTCTTTACTTTTAGTTGAAAAAATATCCATTGTGAGAAAAAAGGTTTCTGCCACTGTAAAAAATATAACAATAGAAGTAAGTTTACTGAAAATTTACGCTTAAACAATTATTTGACTTTATTTCTGCACATCTTTGATTTAATGTAGCAGCTTTTTACTTTCACTTGAAAAATATTCTTTGTGGAAAAAAAAGTTTCTGTCAATAACAAATATAACAATAAAAGTAAGTTTACAGAAAGTTTGCACTTGAATAATTATTTGACTTTATTTCTTCACATCTTTGATTTAATGTAGCAGCTCTTTACTTTTACTTGAAAAATATCCTTTGGGGAAAAAAGTTTCTGCCATTAACGAAATTAACATTAGAAGTAAGTTTACAGAAAATTTACGCTTGAACGATTATTCGACTTTATTTCTGCTCATCTTTGATTTAATGTAGCAGCTCTTTACATTTACTTGAAAAATATCCTTTGTGGAAAAAAGTATCGGCCACTCTAACAAATATAAATAAGAGGTATGTTTACAGAAATTTTACGCTTGAACAATTAATCGACTTTATTTCTGCTCATCTTTAATGTAGCAGCTCTTTACTTTTAGTTGAAAAATATCCTTTGTGGAAAAATAGTTTCTGCCACTCTAACAAATATAATATTAGACATAAGATTGCAGAAAATTTACGCTTGAAAAATTATTCGACTTTATTTCTGCACATCTTTGATTTAATGTAGATGCTCTTTACTTTAGTTGAAAAAATATCTATTGTGGAAAAAAAAGGTTTCTGCCACTCCAACAAATATAACAATAGAAGTTAGTTTACGGAAAATTTATGCTTGAATAGTTATTCGACTTTATTTCTGCATATCTTTGATTTAATGTAGCAGCTCTTTTACTTGAAAAATATCCTTTATGGAAAAAAGGTTCTGCCACTAACAAATATAACATTAGAAGTAAGTTTACAGAAAATTTACGCTTGAACAATTATTGGACTTTATTTCTGCTCATCTTTGATTTAATGTAGCAGCTCTTTACTTTTACTTGAAAAATATCCTTTGGGGAAAAATGTTTCTACCACTCTATCAAATATAACACTAGAAGTATATTTACAGAATATTTACGCTTGACAATTATTCGTATCGAGAGAGAGAACATGATGAATTATTTTATGAAACAGATTCAAAAGATGAATCGTACATTGCACCTGTAGGTTACACCCCATTTTTATAATATCCCTACGCTGACTTCCTCTTCCGATAAAATTTTTTCTTTGGCACAGTGACAAAATATGTGCCTTCATTTCAATTAATAACTCTATTTATTTTTTTCTAAACTCATCTTAAAAATAAAACTTCAACTCAAATGTCCTTCTGGACTCGACCCGCGAAAATAATAAAAAATATGAAAAAAAGGCTTAAAATGAACGAAGTTTAAACTCTTTCGATTCATCTGAAATTTAATTTCTGTGTCTGAAGTTTGCTCATTGCTTAGGAACAAAGAACAATTCAACGTTTCGTGAATGTCTTTCAAACTGTATTTTTAAAGTGGTGGTAATTTCTTTTTTTAGGATTGATTTTATTGCTGGATGTTTGCATGAGCACTTGAAGTGGAAGTGCCTAAGGTTAGTAAATAGAAAAGTCATAATGAGGAAACATTTTAGGCCATGGGGGACTTTTTAAAGATAACATTCTAAATGATATATTTTGATAATGTTAAGCAAAAAAGTGTCAGAATTGAATGTTCAAAGCGTTCGCTTGTCTAAGTCTCGAAAGATGAGGTCAGATATGACGTTCTGATAACTTTTTTTAAACACATTTATAACTCTTAAAGGAACCTCTATATTGAAAATTGGGGGGGGGGGTGCCCTCAAAAAGTTGGAGGGAGGGGACCCTTTGGTGGTTGGGGAGAGGGATCTCTTGGACGCTTAGGGCCTTGATGGTTCATACCCATAATCGTCTCACTAGTTGATTTCTAAGGATTTCAAAGGAATGTTCTGAATTTCTTTATTACAATTCTTTTCTTGGCATCCACATGTTTATTAGTATCAACTTTTTAATATACTACATTACTAATGCATATTTTATATTGACAGCACTGCTCAAATGGTACTTGCACATTATACAGAACACAGTCGAGAAGTAAAGCTAGGTCAAGTCACAATGTCATCTTGACACCGATGACTCTATTACTTTCAAGTTTTTAGCATACTCCATTGCTCAAAAATAGTTTATATCGCCCACATCCCATATTGTGTACTTGTCTATTATACCTATCACAGTCGAGAAGTAAAGCTAGGTCAAGTCACGTGATCTTTTCTTGGCGCCTACCGCTCTATTACTTTTAACTTTTTTATTACTTTCAACTATTACTACTCCAATGCTAAACAATATTTTATTTGCTGCATGCGTATTATACAAACCACAGCCATAAAATAAAGCTATGTCAACTCACTTGTCTCACTTTGTTTCGCCCAAATCATCCTCTAAAATGCCTCAAACTGTTTCACCCAAATAATCCCCTAAAATGACGATTTATCTGTTTTGCCCAAAAATGTCGATTAATCTCTGACGGTTCCTTTGTTCTGAAAACTGTGCGCTGATATCTAGGTCGTGTGATCTTGATCGTCTAGTTCTTCGTCCTGTATTCGAACCCCTCGTGATGTTATTCTAACATTCTAACATTTATGGCAAGTTGCCTAAGACTTATCATCCTCTTGGGGCTATTGTGGAAATCCAATGCTAACCAATTCTCAAAAGTCAAGTAATATAACCCCGTCCTGGTAGTAATCTAGCTCCCTGATTGGCCTAGAAATAGGCGTATGATCTTGTTCGCCCTGTTGTACGTCCTGAAATTAGAGAGGCTCCCCTACTATTGCTCATATCTACGTCCAGTGGCGTAATTTCGTCAAAATCCTGGGGTGGGGCAAAGTTGGAGCCAATTTTCCAGAATCAATTGAAAATGAAAGTGAAAACTATAAAATGAGCCATATATTACCATAGAGGCAAAGATTTACTAAAGAAAACTGACCGGTTTCTCTGAATACTTGAATTATGCAGACTTATCCTAGTTTTGACAAGATTTTTTGCAGAAACTAAATTTCACCTGCGGGGGCGAAAGGAGGTCTGGGGGGGTAAACTTAGGTCTGGAGGGGGCAGTAGCCTCCTTTCCCCATAATCAATTACGCCCCTTTCTAAACCCTTCCTATAAATGTCACCATCAGCAAGTTCCAAAATGGTACTAAAAACGGCACTTTTGTTGCCCTGTCTCAAGTGGAAAAGCTGGGGCTAGTGGGTTACCAGAAGTTTTTACAGTGACGTTTAATGACTCATTTGAAACCTATTGCTCATATCTATGTGATGTTTATCAATTCTACCACCCGTAAGTGTGATTTAGCACTAAAAACAACCCTTTTGATGTCGCTTCTTAAGTAGAAAAGCTTAGAAGTATAAAACGATATTATCATTGTAATGATTATGATCCAAACCCCTTAACCGGAGATTATCAAGAATACCTCCTGTATGTTCCTCCTCCAAGCCCCCTTAATAAGCTACGCAATTAAGGTAAAACCACTAATATATAATATTAGATTATTAGAAGCGTGGTTGTTTTGATACAGCGTTTGAGTTGGAAGTGGTGTAGCTTACGTTCGATTCTTATTAGTTTTTTTTTCAATTAATATCTTATACATTCAATGCAATAATTTTCAGATTATCTCATTGTCTTTTCAAATGTGATTTACTCGTGTTTTAACGCGTGTCACAGGGAGGTGTTTCGGTAAGATTTTTGATTGAGAAGGGAATAGAGAGCATCCAGTCCATGGTTTGCAACGACACTGTGAGTAGATCACTAAATCCATACCCTACCGATTGGCGTAAATTTTTCAAATCCTATGGGGGGAGGTCAACGTTGGAGCCAATTTTCCCAAATCAAGTGAAAATGACAAAGAAAACTGAAAAAAAGCCGTATAGTAATAAAAAAGGTAAATATGTACTAAAGAAAAATGACTTGTTTCAGTGGATGCTTGAATTATGCAGGCTTATCTTAGTTTTGACAACATTTTTGGAAAAAATAAATTTCAACTGGGAAGGGCAGGGTAAACTAGGGTCTGGAGGAAAACTGAGGTCTGGGAAAGGAAGTTTCCCCCTCTGGCCCATAGCCAATTACACCCCTTGTCCCAACCCCCTGCCACTTAGTGGTTGGAGAAGTGACATGATGGAGAGTGGTTGGAGAGGTGATAAAATTTTTAATCACCTCCAATCTGTGGGAGATAAGACACTTCGACCCTTATTAAAGAGCTGAACTAAGAAGCCGTACGAGAGAATTGAAGGAAACAATAAGTTTAGAGTGGAAAAACATATCAAAACATAGTGTCGTTTCTTTTTGTAAAAAAAAAAAAATAAAAAAAAACAAATAGATCTTTAATTCTATGTTCTAAAAAATCAAATTAAGTAGCACTTAAGAAAGTAGCTCCAGGTGATAGAACACAAAAGGTTAACTGAGCGGACAGGTTTGTGCATCGACATACTTGCGGAAACAGAAATGTGACTTTAGGCTTAGGGATTTATTTGACCTAAATAATTTTCCTAAATAAAAAGCCACTCATTACTCAGAAATGAATGAAAATTTCAAAAAAAGATCATTTCTTATGTAGGCACGATACATGGTATTATAAACTAAGTTTGTTTTTACTTCAAAAATTTTGGGAAGAATTAACTGAATTCTTCTAGAGAACCATTTTCATTTGTCTTTCTTCCTCTTTGGATGCAGAATTTTATGTATGGAGAGAATATTACGGTGGAATCGTCAAGTAAATAATTCGATTAAGTAAGAATAACAATAAGTAATCCTTCTTTTAATATACAACTTCGAGTGGTTCCAGAACCACATGCCTGCACTTCTCCAACCACTAAGTGGCAGGGGGTTGGGACAAGGGGTGTAATTGGCTATGGGCCAGAGGGGGAAACTTCCTTTCCCAGACCTCAGTTTTCCTCCAGACCCTAGTTTACCCTGCCCTTCCCAGTTGAAATTTATTTTTTCCAAAAATGTTGTCAAAACTAAGATAAGCCTGCATAATTCAAGCATCCACTGAAACAAGTCATTTTTCTTTAGTACATATTTACCTTTTTTATTGCTATACGGCTTTTTTTCAGTTTTCTTTGTCATTTTCACTTGATTTGGGAAAATTGGCTCCAACGTTGACCTCCCCCCATAGGATTTGAAAAATTTACGCCAATCGGTAGGGTATGGATTTAGTGATCTACTCACAGTGTCGTTGTAAACCATGGATTGGATTACTTCTATTCCCTTTTGAATCAAAATGCTTGATCAGATACCTTCCTGGGATATTCGTTAAAGAATGAGTGCATCAAATTTACAAAAATAGTGAGATTATCTGAAAAGGTTCTTATAAAAGGTATAAAACCATTATTGAACAAAAACAAAGCAGGAGTCAAACGCAAACCACTCTAATTCGAAGTTGAACGCTCTACCAACAGAGCCACGCCTCTAATATTCTAATTTGATATATTAGTGCTTTTACCTTAATTGCTTAGCTTATTAAGGGGCTTGGAGGAGGAACATACAGGAGGTATTCTTGATAATCTCCGGTTAAGGGGTTTGGATCATAATCATTACAATGATAATATCGTTTTATACTTCTAAGCTTTTCTACTTAAGAAGTGATATCAAAAGTGTTGTTTTTAGTGCTATATCACACTTACGGATGGTAGAATTGATAAACATCATATTGATATGAGCAATAGCTTTCAAATGAGTCATTAAACGCCACTCTAAAAAGTTCTGGTAACCCACTAGCCCCAGCTTTTCCACTTGAGACAGGGCAACAAAAGTGCCGTTTTTAGTACCATTTTGGAACTTGCTGATGGTGACATTTATAGGAAGGGTTTAGAAAGGGGCGTAATTGATTATGGGGAAAGGAGGCTACTGCCCCCTCCCGACCTGAGTTTACCCCCCAGACCTCCTTTCGCCCCCGCAGGTGAAATTTAGTTTCTGCAAAAAATCTTGTCAAAACTAGGATAAGTCTGCATAATTCAAGTATTCAGAGAAACCGGTCAGTTTTCTTTAGTAAATCTTTGCCTCTATGGTAATATATGGCTCATTTTATAGTTTTCACTTTCATTTTCAATTGATTCTGGAAAATTGGCTCCAACTTTGCCCCACCCCAGGATTTTGACGAAATTACGCCACTGGACGTAGATATGAGCAATAGTAGGGGACCATCTCTAATTTCAGGACGTACAACAGGACGAACAAGATCATGCGCCTAATTCTAGGCCAATCAGAGAGCTAGATTACTACCGGGACGAGGTGACATCACGACTTCTGGGAATTTAGCTTGAATTTGCGCAATAGCACCAAGAGGATGATATGTCTTAGACAATTTGCCATAAATGTTAGAATGTTATAATAACATCACGAGGGGTTCGAATACAGGACGAAGAACTAGACGATCAAGATCACACGACCTAGATATCAGCGCATAGTTTTCAGAACAAAGGAACCGTCAGAGATTAATCGACATTTTAGGGGATTATTTGGATATAACAGATTAATCGATAATTAAGGGGACTATCTGGGTGAAACAGCTTGAGGCATTTTAGAGGATGATTTGGGTGAAACAGAGTGAGACAATTGAGTTGACATAGCTTTACTTCATGGCTATGTTCTGTATAATACACATGTAGCAAGTAAAATATTGTTTAGCATTGGAGTAGTAATAGTTGAAACTAATAAAAAAGTTGAAAGTAATAGAGCCGTAGGGGCCAAGAAAAGATCACGTGACATGACCTAGCTTTAATACTCTGCTATGGTCTTTATAATAGAAAAGTACACAATATGGGATATGGGCGATATAAAATATTGTTGAGCTATGGAGTATGCTAAAAAGTTGAAAGTAATAGAGCCATCAGTGTCAAGATGACATTGTGGCTTGACCTAGCTTTACTTCTCGACTGTGTTCTGTATAATGCGTAAGTACCATTGAGCAGTATTGTCAATATAAAATATGCATTAGTAATCTAGTATACTAAAAAGTTGATACTAATAAACATGTGGATGCCAAGAAAAGAATTTTAATAAAGAAATTCAGAACAATCCTTTGAAATCCTTAGAAATCAACTAGTGAGACGATTATGGGTATGAACCATCAAGGCCCTAAGCGTCCAAGAGATCCCTCTCCCCAACCACCAAAGGGTCCCCTCCCTCCAACTTTTTGAGGGCACCCCCCCCCCCCAATTTTCAATATAGATGTTCCGTTAAGAGTTATAAATGAGTTTAAAAAAAGTTATCAGAACGTCATATCTGACCTCATCTTTCGAGACTTAGACAAGCGAACGCTTTGAACATTCAATTCTTCGTTCTTCGTTCTTTATCTACAACCCTTATTTCTTGGGGACGGGATGTGTCTTTTCTTGCATATGCTGATGATATTATCCTATTGAGCCGTTCTAAAGCTAGTCTAATTAAGAATTTTAATTCCCTTTCTAGTCTGCTTAATGTTCGTGGCCTTTCTATTAGTATTAAAAAATGTCAATATTTTCCCGTTAATGTTAATGACCGAGCTGAATTAATTTGCGATAGAAATATATCATTTCCGGTTTCTGATGCTGTTGTTTATCTTGGGTTACCTTATTCTGCTTCAGCTCGTGAATCTAAGTCGATGCTAATTTTACATATTCAAGAAAAAATTAGAAAGGCGTTTGGATCCATAATACGGCTACGTGGTGTTTATCGTCGTGAAATTCTAGGTTCTCTTTTTAATGCAGTAGCCCTCCCGCATGTTCTTTATCCTTCCCTTCTTCTTCGAGATTTTAAAATTTGTGATTTTTCAGCAATTCGCGTTTGTTATTTTAAATATTGTAAGTTTTTACTTGGTTTTCCAATTTCCTTTAGTAATACTGAATTAGTTTCAAATTTTAAAATTAAAGAGCCGTTGGAAATAGCCAAGGTAAAAATAAATAATTTTTACCGTAAATCTGAAAATATACTTTATGTTCATAATCTTTTTCCTTTTTTTTCTATAGTTTAAAAAGTGCATGATTTCATTATTACTATTTGTTGCATTTGATTAAGTTTTCTTTTGGGCAACTTGTAAATTGTTGCTATGTTTGATGGTGTGTTATTTGGATTTTTGAAGATTTATTTAATTATCTTTTATACTCCTCGTTTTTGAGGGAAATAAATAAAATAAAATAAATAAATTCTGACACTTTTTTGCTTAACATTATCAAAATATATCATTTAGAATGTTATCTTTAAAAAGTCCCCCATGGCCTAAAATGTTTCCTCATTATGACTTTTCTATTTACTAACCTTAGGCACTTCCACTTCAAGTGCTCATGCAAACATCCAGCAATAAAATCAATCCTAAAAAAAGAAATTACCACCACTTTAAAGATACTGTTTGAAAGACATTCACGAAACGTTGAATTGTTCTTTGTTCCTAAGCAATGAGCAAACTTCAGACACAGAAATTAAATTTCAGATGAATCGAAAGAGTTTAAACTTCGTTCATTTTAAGCCTTTTTTTCATATTTTTTATTATTTTTGCGGGTCGAGTCCAGAAGGACATTTGAGTTGAAGTTTTATTTTTAAGATAAGTTTGAAAAAAATATATAGAGTTATTAATTGAAATGAAGGCAGATAGTTTGTCATTGTGCCAAAGAAGAAAGTTTATCAGAAGAGGAAGTCAGCGTAGGGATATTAAAAAATGGGGTGTCACCTACAGGTTCAATATACGTTTCATCTTTTGAATCAGTTTCATAAAACAAATCATCATGTTCTCTCTCTCGATACGAATAATTGTTCAAGCATAAATTTTCTGTAAACATACTTCTAATATTATATTTGATAGAGTGACAGAAACTTTTTTCCACAAAGGATATTTTTCAAGTAAAAGTAAAGAGCTGCTACATTAAACCAAAGATGAGCAGAAATAAAGTCGAATAATTATTCAGGCGTAAATTTTCTGTAAACTTACTTCTAATGTTATATTTGTTAGTGGCAGAACCTTTTTTCCATAAAGGATATTTTTCAAGTAAAAGAGCTGCTACATTAAATCAAAGATATGCAGAAATAAAGTCGAATAACTATTCAAGCATAAATTTTCCGTAAACTAACTTCTATTGTTATATTTGTTGGAGTGGCAGAAACCTTTTTTTTCCACAATAGATATTTTTTCAACTAAAGTAAAGAGCATCTACATTAAATCAAAGATGTGCAGAAATAAAGTCGAGTAATTTTTCAAGCGTAAATTTTCTGTAATTTTATGTCTATTACTTTATTCGTTAGAGTATGAGAAACTTTTTTCTACAAAGGATATTTTTCAACTAAAAGTAAAGAGCTGCTACATTAAATCAAAGATGAGCAGAAATAAAGTCGATTAATTGTTCAAGCGTAAACTTTCTGTAAACATACCTCTTATGTTATATTTGTTAGAGTGGCCGATACTTTTTTCCACAAAGGATATTTTTCAAGTAAAAGTAAAGAGCTGCTACATAAAATCAAAGATGAGCAGAAATAAAGTCGAATAATCGTTCAAGCGTAAATTTTCTTTAAACTTACTTCTAATGTTAATTTCGTTAGTGGCAGAAACTTTTTTCCCCAAAGATATTTTTCAAGTAAAAGTAAAGAGCTGCTGCATGAAATCAAAGATGAGCAGAAATAAAGTCAAATAGTTATTCAAGAGCAAATTTTCTGTAAACTTACTTTTATTGTTGTATTTGTTATTGACAGAAACTTTTTTTTTCCACAAAGAATATTTTTCAACTAAAAGTAAAAAGCTGCTACATTAAATCAAAGATGTGCAGAAATAAAGTCAAATAATTGTTTAAGCGTAAATTTTCAGTAAACTTACTTCTATTGTTATATTTTCTAGAGTGGCAGAAACCTTTTTTCTCACAATGGATATTTTTTCAACTAAAAGTAAAGAGCTGCTACATTAAATCAAAGATGTGCAGATGTAACTATAATCGGATGTTTGGGTTCTCCAGTCTCTGGATATCAACAGGAACTTCGTATATCTACACCAATACCATCGTACATCATAGATAATCTCATCGGTATTAACGGGACAATATTCCTTTTTCGTCTTCGTAAAATTGTCCTGATAGAAGAAGTTCAACATGATTCTTATGTTCAAACAGTTCAATGTATTTAGTACTTTAAGCAGGCTTACAAAATAAAAATAGGATGGAAATATCTGGCTTCCTTGTACATTCTATAGCGCAGGTTTAAAGACGAGCGTTTGTCTTATGAAACCACACAAAATTAGAAAAAAAATGTTAAATGTTCCTTCATTACCTATGCATTAGGACTAAAAATGAAGAATTTAAACACAGTTTCAACTAGCTATGGCTAAATTTGTTAAGGACGAGCCATTTTCTTGCAAAAACACATAACATTTAGAAAAAATGTTAAATGTTCCTTTATTACCTATGCAATAGGAATAAAAATTAAGAATTTATACACGGTTTCAACTGGTTATGGCTAAATTTTTTAAAGGCGAGCCATTTTCTTGCAAAACACACAACATTTAGAAATAAATATGTTAAATGTTCCTTCATCACCAACGCAATAGGTCTAAAAATGAAGAATTTATACACAGTTTCAACTGGCTATGGCTAAATCTGTTAAAGACGAGTCATTTTTTTGAAAAAACACAACATTTAGAAAAATGTTAAATGTTCCTTTACTACCTATGCAATAGGAATAAAAATTAAGAATTTATACACAGTTTCAATTACATCCTATGCAATTCCCAAGTCAACGCTCCGATATTTTCAATCATTTATGAAGAAGTGGGCCTTTTTTTGCCCGGCATAGTTAAAAGGCCCTTACCTCAAGCAAACTATGAGATTTCTTTTTTACTTTGTTTGCCAATTTACATCTTTTAAGGTTTTCTTTAGTTTTAAAATGTTTTCGATTGCTTATTCAAAAAGATGGTTGCATATTTGTTCGGCATCTACGCTATTATAGAAAATAATTTCAAAGTACCAAGACACATGATAGTATACATGACTGTCAAGTTCCGAAAGACAGCACGGTGAAATATCTGAAAATTCAAAAATAGTGAAATTACTTTATTCATAGTTTGAAGACGCCCCATTAAATGCTGCTTATCATTTTTTTTTCGGGGGAGGGTGATGAATAAGTTATTACATCTGTCCAAAATAATTTTGGACACTGGCCGTCTCTTGATTCAAATGTTGAACCTCCAAAGAAAAGCAACAGCTTCTTAAATTGTTAGGCATCATACATTCGTATTTTTTTTTTCACTCACATTTTTCTTTCATATCTGATAACCGCTGTACACTATTGTAAGAATCAACATACACCAAAGTTATATTGTGTGTAAAAGTAACGGTAAATAGCATTAAATAATTAGATTAACCTATGTTATTACAGAAATAGAAAAGCAAGTATATGACATCTTTCATTTACACATAGCCATCACAGTTCACGCTTCCAGGCGTGCCTGGAAATTAATGACAATATGTTATCGGATTAATCTAACTTTTTCAGGGTCTTGAGTTTCAGGGTATACTGTCATGTGTCTTGGTACTTTGAAATTATTTTCTATGATAGCGTAAATGCCGACCAAACGTGCAACCATCTTTTTCAAAAAGAAATCGAAAACATTTTGAAACTACAGAAAACCTTAAAAAAGAAGTAAATTGGCAAACAAAATCAAAAAGAAGTCTCTTAGTTTGCCTGAGGTATGGGCCTTTCAACTATGCCAGTAAGTTAATAGAACTAGAAGTGAGTTTATAGAAAATTTACGCTTGACCAATTATTCGACTTTATTTCTTCACGTCTTTGATTTAATGTAGCAGCTCTTTACTTTTACTTGAAAAATATTCTCTGTGGAAAAAATTATCTGCTACTAACAAATATAACATTCGAAGTAAGTTTACAGAAAATTTAAGCTTGAACGATTATTCGACTTTATTTCTGCTCATCTTTGATTTCATGCAGCAGCTATTTAATTTTACTTGAAAAACATCTTTTGTGGAAATATGCTTCTGCCACTCTATCAAATACAACATTAAAAGTAAGTTTACAGAAAATTTACGCTTGAACAATTATTCGTATCGAGAGAGAGAACATGATGAATTATTTTATGAAACTGATTCAAAAGATGAAACGTATATTGAACCCATAGGTGACACCCCATTTTTTAATATCCCTACGCTGACTTCCCCTCCGATAAACTTTCTTCTTTGTTACAGTGACAAACTATCTGCCTTTATTTCTATTAATAATTCAATTTTTTTTTCAAACTCATCTTAAAAATAAAACTTCACCTCAAATGTCCTTCTGAACTCGACCCGCGAAAATAATAAAAAATATGAAAAAAAGGCTTAAAATGAACGAAGTTTAAACTCTTTCGATTCATCTGAAATTTAATTTCTGTGTCTGAAGTTTGCTCATTGCTTAGGAACAAAGAACATTTCAACGTTTCGTGAATGTCTTTCAAACAGTATCTAACCGCTTTAAATTAGTCGGTCAGAAAATGTGTTTGAAAATAGGTTTTTCGATGTGTTTTCATTTTTAAAGTGATGGTAATTTCTTTTTTTAATATTAATTTTATTGCTGGATGTTTGCGTGAACAGTTGAAGTGGAAGTGCCTAAGGTCAGTATATAGAAAAGTCATAATGAGGAAAGATTTTAGGCCATGGGGGACTTTGAAAAGATAGCATTCTAAATATTTAAAGACAAAATCTGACAGTGGACGCTAGATTTCATTCTCCCATCAAGCTGGTCAGCTCCTTACCCTCTGCCAAAAAACTTACCTTTGCCTATGATTCACTTGGGTCTCAAGTCGGTTTAAGAGGAGGTTCCAAAAATGTATTTTTGTAGCTGTTATATCACCAAAGAATTGGCAATTCTTTGCAATTTCTAAATTTTGTGAGATGTTAATACCTTTCCCCGATCGTTCTCTATTTCTACGCCTCTCACTGTTGCTGAAAGATATTTCACTCCTTATTTAAAGTCTATCTGATTTCCAATACAGAAAATCCATAACATGTACTTAAAGTTCTTTTTATTACTCTTGCATGAGCTCTTAAATTTGATGTAACATATTCTATTTTAAGGATGGTGTCATAATGGGAGAATTTGAATGGGACAAGGAATTGCAGGCACTCGTCCTTGGATCAGTTTACTGGGGCTTTTGCTCTTCTCAGATCGTTGGAGGATTTCTTGGAGATCGTGGTAGTAGCAAGAAAATTATTCTGTTTGGAATGGGAATCTATTCAACACTGTCCTTTTTTATTCCGCTAGTTGCAAGATGGAACGTTGGAATTTTGATTACTTTAAGAGTTATCCAAGGCTTTTGTTCAGTAAGGACAAATATTTTCTTTTTCTTATTTATTTACATAAAGTTAATATTTACGATGAGTGAGCTTTAAATAGCCAAACTGCAAGTTTGGACCTTGCTCCTGTAGCTTGAACTATATGGTTTGTTTTGCTTTAAATAAGATGGGCTTTAAATAGCCAAACTGCTAATTTGGACCTCGCTCCTGTAGCTTGAACTATATGACTTGTTGAGCTTTAAATAATATGGGCTTTAAATATCCAAACTGTTAGTTTCGACTTTGCTCCTGTAGCTTGGACTATATGGTTTGTGGTAAGATTCTGATTTTTCTGATACCATTCAGGTGATTTTGATTACACCCAAAATAAAAGACAAATATTACAGTTAAAGAACAGTTACAACCTCACAAATATTGCACAATTTTTACGTATGTGAAATAGTAGATCTGGCATGTAATGAGTAAATACATTGACTTACAGAAACTCCACAAAAAATTAATTGCGCCATTCAGAGGAAAAACTATTCCATAAAAAATATGTATTTGTCATATGTGATCATGCATATTTTTTACATGTATTTCAGAGCAGGCCCTTACGTGTTGTCCCGACCTCACTCAAGAAGTAAATTTAGGTTAATCATAATGAAATATGCTTAAATATGCTGAAAATATAATACTTTAGTAGCAAAATTATGCTACTATAATTTATATATAATATATATATATATATATATATATATATATATATATATATATATATATATATATATATATATATATATATATATATATATATATATATATATATATATGTATGTAAAAGAACAAATTTGTAAAGAAGTTTACTCAGAGCTTCAGGCTTCATTTAGTGATTAATTTATTTCATTAATCGATACCAGAAGGTGTACTGCAACTATTAAGAACTCACTGTAGCACCAAGCTGCCTGAGGCCAACAAAGCTGTGTACACTCCTCCTTCATCCCAATCTATTCAAAGCCTTCATCTGTATACCCTTCCAAGAAGTTCCTATTTCCCTTGAATATTACTTTACAACATTTTCTCATCCCCTTCGGGGAAGACCTGCTTTTCTTTTGGCTCTAGACGGTTCGCCGACAAGGACAATATTTGGCAGTCTGTCATCCTTCATCCACAGAACATGTCCTAACCATTTCAACCCTTCTCTCAGTATAGCCCTAGAAAGCGGGATTGAACCACACTTTACGTTCTGCTTACTGTTTGAGATGTGATCAGTCAGCTGGGTACCCAAATCAATTCGTAGCAGTTACTCTAGAAAATATTTAGTAAATTCTCCTTCTTTTTGGAGCGCCCGTGCTTCAAAACTATGTTTGATCACTATCATCATTGTACCTTTCAATACTCTAATCTTGGTTTGCAGAGTTATCTTCCTCTTCTTCCAAAATCTTTTCAAGTGTGAACAAAAACGTTCTATGTGTTTACCCCACCCACCCAGAAAATAACCCCCACCCGCAGAAAATACCCCTTGGAAGTTACCCCATAACCCTGCGTGGAAAATAGGGTTTTCCAAATTTGAGAATTTTATTGAGTTGAGTTTTTTTTGTTTAGTTGAGAAGTGTTAAAGAAAGTGACAAAGAGGAATTTACATACCATAAGTATCTTAAAAAAAAACTGCAATTCTTGTTAGCTCTGCAATTTTTGTTAGATTTGGAGGTGGCAGTTCCTGTCAGAAACGGAATCATTTCTGTTCATCTTTCAACTCGACAGTTTGTACCAAAGAATATTTTAAACTTTAAGACAGTAACTCAAGTTGGTCTGTAAGAAGAAAAACCTCACCACCATCTAACGTTCCCTGGCAAAATCGTTAAGCTATTCATCGTCTTTTTTGTTTATTATATACCAGTGGCAAATATGCTGAACATAAAATTTCTATTAACAAGAAATAGCCCTTTTGTACCCGACCAACGGAATTTTATTATTTTTCTTTTAGGGTCTGTCTTCGCCATGTTTCAACGTTCTTTTTAGACATTGGACAACCAAAGAAGAAAGAGCTACCCTGGCTGGTATAGGCTATTCTGGTTATACAATAGCCTCTGTTTTAACATTTCCCATAAGTGGCATGCTGTGTGAGCATGGATTTGCTGGAGGCTGGCCCTCCATTTTTTATGTTGGTGGTAAGTACGCTGGTGGTAAATAAAAGTTCAAATAGGGACTAAATCCTTTTAATAGCCAGTGATAAATTTCACAAAAAATAATATATATTTCGGTCACGTATCCAGTTACCGTCATCAGTAGTAATACAATTAAAAACAATAATTTATATATAAAATAAAATAAAACTACATATTGTCTAATAATCTTATTCTTTCCAAAGCAAAACGGAAGCGAGTCTCTTTGAGCTTCCTGGATCCGGCTCGTTAGGGTTGAATGGACTAACACTTGGACAGAGGTTAATCGCATTTGGTGAATCGAACTTTACTCTATCTGATTTTAATAAATTGTCGTAAATAGAGTTCAAACCAAATTCACACGTGTCTCTATTTAAAGCCATATTTTTAAATAAAATTTTGTTAATTTCAATAGTTTCGCGAAAATTTTGCTTTAAACCCTGGTCCCTAGAAATCAAAGAGACATTATCGAACAAATTAAAATTGTCTGGAAAATTAAAAATATTTTCCAAAAGGGCTGAAGTGAAATCTTCAGGCTTACAATTTTGCTTTAAAGCCGATAGAGATTTTATCCCAATTTGAACTTTCATTTGCCGTCATGGAAAGGCAGTGTGGTCTTCGAAATTATCTAAGTACGCTGGTTTAAGAGTTACTTGAACGTTGCTTTTCTTGGCGAAAAAAAAAGATCGTTAAGGATTATTTTCGTTCCATGACACATCCGTTGAAATACCATTAGACTCATTGAAAAATGTTTGCGCATTTTGATGTAGAATACATGATTAGAAAGTTCCAGACCTATTTTGGCATATTCATGTGAATTCCTTCCTATTGCTACCTCTTTTTCCCACCAGAGCTACGATAACGTTCGCAAAATTGTTATATTAGACTTTTGAACAAAATTATATTGAAATGAAAATTAATTTATAATAAAGTAATATTATGCTATATTATGTCCTAAAAATTTGTCTTTCTTTTTTCATATTTAAAGTATACCTTTTCTTGGATATATAAATTTAAAATTTGGCGGTTTTTGTAAGATGGTTATAATGCATGTAAAGCTTTATGTATATATATATATATATATATATATATATATATATATATATATATATAATATATAAATATATAAATATATATATATATATATATATATATATATATATATATATATATATATATATATATATATATATATATATATATATATATATATATATATATATATATATATATATATATATATATATATATATATATATATATAAATATATATATATATATATATATATAGAAAAAAAAAATAGTAGAATAGAATAGAGAATAGATATATATATATATATATATATATATATATATATATATATATATATATATATATATATATATATATATATATATATATATATATATATATATATATATATATATATATATATATATATATATATATATATATAAATATATCTTCTTCTTTTATAGGATAAAATATTTATTGATTACTTATCATTCATTTTCTTATTTCCTGCTTCAGGTGTAATGGGATTGCTCTGGTGCATTTGCCTCACAATTTTTGTCTTTGATTCACCTTCCTGTCACCCTCGCATCACGCAAGAAGAAAAAGAATTCTTAGAAAAAAATTCTCAAACTGAAGATGAATCCAAAAAGGTTAGTACTATATTGCCATCTATATCTTGCTTCTTTTAAACCATTTTTTGTTGTAGCACCACTAATGCTATTGTTACTACTGGCATCATAGTTGGTGATGTTTAAAATACTTCAGTAGTCTGTCTAGGATAAAACAGGTAACAAAATATGTATAATAACAATTTAATCTTACTCTCTGGGCATGAAAATAATGAACTAAGAGGAGTATGAAAAACGAAAATTACACACAAGTATTAACAGCGGAAAAATGACTGGTGACTAGCATTAAAATGGGAACGGCAATACAGTGTGATAAATTATGGGTAATCTTTAGACCGCATTTATGACATTACTCCGTAATTCAAAGATTGAAAATCTTGGGCCAGCTTCTCAATTCAGATAGCCATTTTTGAGAAGGAGATAGTAGCGTTGAATACAAAATCTCAATTTAACTGTTACTGCTACTACTACTAACAACTCACTGCAGTACCAAGTCACATGAAACCAATACAGCTACGAACGCTCCTTCTCCATCCCAATCAATTTTTGCGGCAACTAAATTGCGAATATAAATGTAAATACTTTCATGTGTGGTAATTTATGTTCCTTTGAAGTGTGATATGATTATTCATTTTAATATCTGTTCCTTTTTATCTTCATTTATTCATTCATAGTAATTTCTCTTCAGTTGATTTAAGACTTTTCGTTGACGTTTCACATTTGACTTACTACCCTATATGAATTATTTGTTCTTTTTAGGCTTTACTATCGCTCTTCACTTTCCTTTGAAAATAGTTTTTTGGAACCTTTTGCATTAAATTATTTTTTGTTGGTGCTTTGATTAATATAGTGTTATCATATGTTAAATGTCAGAATATTTGCAAATTCCTCTATAGGTTTCTCCTTAAAGAGCAAAATGTTGGAGTACAATTTAAATCCTTAGCAAAATTGGAACATACCTTCGAAATTTTATACTGGCTCTAGTTTTCTGCATTAATATTTTGATATTACTTATTACGAATAAATTTCTGGTTTATGGGTTGGAGGGTTTATAATCATACGAATTCAAAATCTACATAATTTTTGGTCTTTTAGAGCTGAAGGTATCAAAAACTTCATTTTGTAGATTCTATTGAATATAAACGGATCCTATTCCATCATTTCATTAACAACGTCTATCAATTTATTGTTCTGGGCGTTTCAATAATTGTAGGGCCAGGTCTTATAAATGGCATATAAGGACATTTACAGTCAATGTGTTATCAGGCTGCAAATTTTCATGGTCAAGGGAGTCAGGGAGGTACGCAGGAAGGCTTAATTTCTCTTAAATCACATATTTTCGCAAATTTCTGGGTACTTCTTTTTCAAATTATAAACGGATTATTTTTCTATTATTCCTCCCCACCCCAAAAAAATCGTTCATACTTACCTGCTTGAAATCCCTGACTTTTGAGACTTTATAGTCCATCAGTCACTCCGCCAAAACAGAAAAAATACTGGGAAAGTGTGCTTGAAATTTATCTCCTGTTAAAGTTGATGAGGCTTGGAAAAAGTATTCGCTCCAAGAAATCACTTTGTCCTTTTATCCCAAGATTCTTATTCCCTAAGTGTCAAGCAGATCGACTTCCTTCCTACCGAGGAAGGAGAAGGAAGGTGTCCCCGTGTTATTCGCCATTCTTTTTTCCCATTGGCCCAAGATACTTGCCCTATAAGTTTTTAGCCCTTCATAAGAATTATGACCTCCCCGTCTTTATGCTGAAAGCTGGTGTGGAGGGGTTCTGTTCTTGGGACACCAGGCTAATTTTTCTCCTCCAATTATACAGTTTTAAAATGCTTCTATGATTTCAGTTGAAACAAGGGACAACATACCTATTTTCCAGCTAAAATCTGGTGGTGTAGGTAGTCACGTTTGATAGAATGACCAATGACCCCCTTTGTCTCTTCAATCTTAAAGCTGAAATCCAAAATATCTTTGGTCTAGTATGGGGCCCCAGTATGGGTTTCATGATCATGGAAAATATTGTAGGTCACGTTTCTCCTTTTCATCTGGACTGATTGGAAATATTCTAAGTAAGGTAGCTTCTTTTGTTCTGGGCTAGTCAAAAATCTTTAAAGTCCCGTTATTTTTTCTGGTCCAGGCTGATCAGAAATACTCCTAGTTTGAAAACTCCTTTAAATCTGGGATGATTGGGACTATTAACAGTCTGGAACGTTTTTGGCAAGGGCTGATCAGAAACATTCCAAATCCAGTAATTCTTTGTGTTCTAAAATGTCCCAATTTCAATAACTCCTTTTAGTCTGAGTTAATCGATACAATCTCAAGTGCAATAGCTACCCTTTGGTCAGGGCTGTTTGTTTCCTGCCTCTTAGCCTTCAACTTGACGGAAATTTTGAAATTTGTTAATTTTTATGCTGTTTCGGAAAATTAATGCATATGGATGACAACAATCAAAATTTTTATGCTTAACGTCTATTGGCTGTGTGTATTGGCCTAATGTGCCAGAGAGCTAATACATACTCTCAGATCATCATCATGTGATCAATAAAAACGAGCGTATATATGTCTGTCTTGTATACATTATTACACCATTCATCCAATTGCCAAGAAACTTTAAAATCTTGTTGGGTACACAGTTGTGAAGCTTTTAGGTATAAAAAAAAATGTATTCCACTCCCAACCGCAAAAACCTTTTTTATTTTTAAGTACTTTTGCGCAACAGCGCTGGACGGGTGAGTTAATAATCATAACTAATTTTTCAAATGCTTTTAAATTCATTTAAAAGCACTTGGCACTGGAACATCGTAGAAAGTTGTTCAATGGCTCATTTTAAAAGAAACCTCTTAATCTATTGCCATTTGTAATTAATTTTTCTTTAAATAGAATCAATTTTTCACGAAAAACTTCATTTTTTATGTACAATATTGATCAATGACGTCATAGTCGTTGGATGTAGTACATAAAGGCTCGATCATCGAATAAATCTGAAACTAAGTAAAGGATAATTATGCCTCCATACATTCACAGTGATGTCTAATATTATCCATTACATCTGTAAACTGTTCCGCAGTTGCCGGTCCATACCTTGGAAGCTTTTCATTAAACATGCAAAAAATTTTTGGATATTACTATGAAGTTTTGCCAAATGATATAAAAAACGCATTTGATACGCTAAACCACGAAACCTTGCTGTAAAAAATTAAAAACAGAGGTATTAGAGGTAAAGGCCTAGATCTAATAAAATCTTACCTGCATTGTCGAAAAATTCAGGTAGAAATAAATGGGCACCTGTCAAGCCATATTGTTATTGATGATATTTTAGTCTCCCAGGGATCCGTATCAGGGACATTACTATTTTTGACTTGTATAAATGAATTTTCGAGGTGTTTACCCCAAGATAGTAGCTTAGCAATAATTTTGGCAGATGATACGGCGGTGAAGTATAAGCTAAAACCCCATCTTTGTTGGTTGAGACAATGGTAACAGCAATGAAATCTCTGAATAAATGGTTTGCATGTCACTACTTAGCTCCGATTTTTTCTAAAACTGAATTCATGATTTTCGGGTGGTCACAGCGGGCAGTAAATAAAATTACCATAGAAGAGTTAATTGTAAACCAAAGTAGGATAAAAAGAGTAAATTCATTTCGTTACCTTGGGATTATTCTCCATGAGCCTTTATATTTTCCTATGGATTCTGATTATTTGAGATTGAAACTTGCCCATAACTTAGGTTATCTTCATAGATTGAAACATGTGTTTCCTTTTTCCATCCTGAAGATTTTATACCATTGTCTAATTGAATAACATCTTAATTATTGCCCTGTAATGTATCTCAACACATTCATGGTCCATCTGCAACCTCTTCAGATAACTCAAAATAAGGTAATTAGAATCCTTGGTATTTTCGTTAATCGCCCAATGAAGCTTCAAAATCTCTCGCAACCCAAACTTTATATGTTTTTCTCAATATACTTAATCTCAAACAACTGAAAGACCTGCATACAGCAATGTAGTTTTATGATATCCAATCTTCAGCAAATTATCTCCTTAATTTGGGTATAATTGAGACTCCCCTTTCTCCTCTCCACAACGTCCGCTCCAACAAGTAATGCCTTACCCCAATTAAATTAGAAAAAGCTAGCTTCTCAATCAGATACCAGATTCCTCATATTGTAAATAAACTTAATTTAGTAGAAATGTTCCCAAGTTTCAAGAGTCGATTTTCTTTGAAAAAACATATTTCAAAAATGGTTCTTTGTCTGGATTTTGGGATTGATGAATAATAGATTTTAGTATGAATTTTGTTGTGGTGTTATCGCGCTGGGGTGGCCTCCTCTGTTATCTCCTACCTTGTATGTTTTTTTTATTGATATCTTTTATTTGTTATTTCCGCATTTTCTTATCTTTGTTTATGGCCAACACATTGAGCCCTGCTCCCCGTCGACCAGTTTAGAAAATTATTTATCATGTTAAAAAACATTTTTTCCCAACATAATTAGGATCACTGATAGCATTTAAAATATTGTCAACAATCTCGATGTGTTTTTCTTGCAGAAAGCTCATACATATTATCTCCAGTAACAGCTGACTCACTAGAATTTAGAAATTCCAAGTTTTGGTCATTTTCGTTGTTCTCAACGTTGTCCATGCCATATTGTTCCACCCAAAAACAAAAATTTCGACCTTCTATTGTCATCGTATTTAAATTGGATGCACTAATGCGTATGCACGCTTTACTGCAAGATCTTCAGATAAATTACTTCGTCTTGCAGGCCGAATGAAATCCTCTGTCAATTGATCTTTGAATCTGTCCCAAACAGCTTTTGGATCTGCAGAATTACCAAAAACAAGGATCTGTGTGAAGAGCATTCGCGTTACAGAAGGCATTTTGAACAGTGCCGATTCTTCAAGGGCGCCAAAGCATTGTTTATCGTCGAATTCAAGGCCATGAGCCAGGCATGCTCTTTTGTATGTGGAATAAACAATTTGTACAGCTACATTAAAGCTAAATATATTACGACTATTTATGGTTCGATCATCGCTTACGTTGAATGAAGCTAGATTAAAACACGAGTTCAATTTTCGAATACGTTTAAGTTAGGTTTATTAATAAAAATAGAACCTAACAAAATGCATACATACATATATGTATATAATACATGAAAAACAAAGTCATTCAGCAAAATCTTCTAGCCTGCCCATGAACTTGCAAAGGCAAGGTCATAGAGCTCTTTCCAAGAAGCTCTCTGAAGAGTTTATGAAATTCTTCAGAGAGCAAGTGACGTCTTAAAAAAAGGCAAATCAATTCATTTGGAATTTGTGCTGGTGACAATGCAATTCGACCATGCAAGCAGCAATTTCCAAAGGAATTACCTTTGTTTGCTACTCTTTCCCCGGGAAAATGAAGGGCTCCACATGTTTGTACGTATATGCTTGGCTTTGTGCCTGTTCTTCTAACTGCCCCTGTCTTTACTCTTCATTTTCATTTTGGACTTGCTCAGATTCTCAGAGTCGCATTTCCTCTCACCACGTGTGTCTTTACTCTTCATTTTCATTTTTGAGTCGCTCAGATTCTCGGTGTTGCTTGTCTTCTATCCGTGTGTGTCTTTGCTCATCGTTTTCTTTTTTGACTCACTCAGACTCTCGATATCACTTGTTTTCGAACCATGTGCGTCTTTGCTCTTTATTTTCATTTTTGACTCGCTCAGATTCTCGATGTCACTTGTCTTCTAAACGCGTGTTTCTTTGCTCTTTATTTTTATTTTTGACTCATTCAGATTCTCGATGTCGCCTTCTAACCGCGTGTGTCTTCGTTCTTGATTGTTCTTTTTGACTCGCTCAGATTCTCGGTGTCACTTGTATTCTAATCGCGTGTTTCTTTGCTCTTTATTTTTATTTTTGACTCGTTCAGATTCTCGATGTCGCCTTCTAACCGCTTGTGTCTTTGCCCTTCATTTTAATTTTTGACTCGCTTAGATTCTTGATGTCGCTTGTCTTCTAGTGACAATTGTCTTTCTCAGTGATTCTATATTTTCATTATTTCAGACCATTTAGAGAGGTCTTATGCTTTATCTGCCCGTATTGGTCAAGTCTCATTTGATGGTCTAGGTTGTTTCTCACTCATTGTGGATTTAATTTCTTCTGTGTTTTTTTTCAGTTTCTTCTTGTTTGATAGTTCAGATGATTCTGAAAAATCATCATTTACAATAAATGCAAATTTTCGACATTGTCAGGTATTTTACTATTTTTAATTGAAACATTATTGCTCAGGCACCGTAAATATTTTTGCAGTTTATACAATAACTTTAGTAATTCTGAACTGAACTTAAGAATTTTTGTCAACTTTTTTTATGTCTTAAAAAGACATTGCTTATGCTTCTAAGGAAAGAAAACTCGGTAATGATGTTTTTCTAACGACGATTTCTACTAAGCTTGAAACTTTTGGTTTTCTTTTTTAATGTTTTATAAATTTTATAATCCCTTGTCAAATATCGAATCATCATTTGTAATAATTGCAAATTTTGTTTTTTTTGGGCCTTCCTTCTGACATTGTATAACTGGTTGCGTTCAAACATGTAAGCCTTATCACCTAGCGAGTAGATTTTATCTAACAAAAAAAAATTAATTTTAAAATTGTCAGGCATTTTTCTAGCTTGAACGAACCTGAGCGAATCTTAACTGAACTTTAAAAAAATTTCAACTTTTTTTCATCTCTTAAAAAGACATTGCTTATACTTACAAGAAAAGACAGTCGGTATTTATGTTTTTCTAACAACGATTTCTGCTATGCTTCTAAATATGTTTTTTTCTGAGGTTTTTGAAAACTTGTAATCCCTTGTTAAAATGTATACAAAAATTTTACAATTACCAGTTTTTTGCTCTTTACGAAATTTAATGCTTTTTATATTGAGGCTATTCAAATATATTTTATTATTACCGCAAGTACGATTCCTAACAACGATTTCTACGGAGCTTCAAACATTTTGTTTTCTTTTTTAAGCTTTTTTAATTATTGTAATCCCTTGTCGAAATATATGCAAATATTTATGCACCCACACATTAATTGCTCTTTAAGCAATTTAATATTTTTGTCGAAATGTATGCAAATATTTATGCAATTACCAATTGCTCTTTAAGCAATTTAGTATAAACTTCTGCATACATGAAAATTTCCAATTTTTTCACGCAAGTGTGAGAAGTGTCATGACGTCATTGCAATTTTTACTACATGACCTCATTTGCAAAAACCAAAATTAAGGCTCATAATGAATTTTATCAGACTTCTGACCATTCTAAATCGTTTTGTTTTAGGCCAGAATATACCATGATGCCTCTAACCCAGTTAGGGAAAGGGAAGGGAGTTTTAGGCGAGTTCTTAAGCACCTACAATTATAATTCCATGTTTTATATATATATAAAGTAAAGGGAGCCCGGCGGCGAAGCCGCCGTGCCCCAGCACTTTGCACGTGGCATGCTTCTATATATGGATTCTCATTGTCGCTCGTCTTCTAACCGCAGACAATTTGAGACAACTAGTTGTCTTTCCATATTGCGGTCTTTTCAAGGATATTTGATTATTAACGCAAGTCCAACTTCTAGCAGCGATATCTACTAAGCTTCAAAGTTTTGGTTTTCTTTTATAAGGTTTTTCAATTGTTGTAATCCCTGGTTAAAATATATATAAATATTTTTGCAATTACCAGCCACCAGGCCCCGGCACTTGACACGTGGCAGGCTTCTTAATGTAGATTCTCATTGTCGCTTGTCTTCTAATCGCAGACAATTTGCTGTCTTTTCATTCGGCGGTCTTTTCCAAAATATCTGATTATTAAAGCAAGCCCGATTTCTAACAATGATATCTACTAAGCTTCAAACTTTTGGTTTTCTTAAGGTTTTTTAATTGTTGTAATCCCTCGTTAAAATATATACAAGTATGTTTGCAATACAGCTGACTGTTATTTTTCTAAGATAGTCCGATATCTAACATCGATATGTACTAAGCTTGAAACTTTTGGTTTTCTTTTTTATGATTTTTGAATTGTTGTAATCCCTTGTCAAAATAGAGAATCATCATTTGTAACAATTGCAACTTTTCGTTTTTTGGGCCTTTCTACTGACATTATATAACTGGTTGCGTTCAAAAAGGTTTTTATTGTTAAGGTTTTTGAGTTGTTGTAATCCCTTGTTATAATACATACAAATTTTTTTTGCAGTTACCAGTTCTTTGCTCTTTACGCAATTTCATGTCTTTTTAAACAGAGGTCCTTTGACGAATATTTGATTATTGAGGTTAATCCGATTTCTAACAACGATATGTACTAAGCTTGAACTTCGGGTTATGTTTTTCAAGGTTTTTGAATTGTCAATACGACAATTGTCAATCCCTTGTCAAAATATCGAATCATCACTTGTAATAATTGCAAATGTTCGTTTTTTGGGTCTTGCTACTGACATTTATAACTGGTTACGTTCAAACCTGTAAGCTTAATCACGTAGCGAGTGATTCTATCTAACAAAAAAAGAAACTAATTTTTAAATTTTCAGGTATTTTTGTATTTTGAATTAAAACATTAAAAATATTTTTCAGATACATTAAATATTTATGCAGTTTAAATAATAGCTTTAGCGATTCTGAACTGAAATTAAAAAATTTTCCAATTTTTTTCATCTCTTAAAAAGACATTGCTTTTACTTATAAGAAAAGAAATTCGGTAATGATATTTTTACAACAACAATTTCCACTAAGCTTTAAAATTTTTGATTTGATTTTTTGAGGTGTCTGAATTGTTATAATCCCTTTTTAAAATATATACAAATATTTTTTTCAATTACCAACCGGTGGGCCCCAGAACTTAGCCCGCGGCAGACTTCTATATATAGATTCTCATTATCAAATATTTTCTCAACTACCAGTTTTTTGATCTTTATGCAACTCAATGCCTTTTCATATGGTGCTTTTTCAAAGATATATACTGGATTATTAAACCAAGCCCAATTTCTAACAACAATTTTTACTAAGCTTCAAACTTTCGGTTTTCTTTTTTAAGGTTTTGGAATTGTCGTAATCCCTTGTTGAAATATATATATATAAATATTTTTGCAATGACCAGTTTTTGCTCTTTACATAATTTAGTGTTTTTCTATACTGCAGTCTGTTCAAAGATATTTAATTGTTGAAGTTAGTCTGATTTCTACCAACGATATGTACTAAGCGTCAAACTTTTTTTGGGGGGAGGGGAGGTTCTTGAATTGTTGTAATCCCTTGTCAAAATAGACAACCATCATTTGTAATAATTGCAAATTTTCGTTTTTTGGGCCTTCCTACTAAAATAATTGCGTTCAAAAGGGTTTTCTTTTTTAAGGTTTTTGAATTACTGTAATCCCTTGTTAAAATATATACAAATATTTTTCTTTTTTTTCTCTTTGCGCAATTTAATGTCTTTTCATGCTGGTATCTTTAAAAAATATTTGATAATTGAAGCTAGTCCGATTTCTAACAACGATATGTACTAAGCTTAAAACTTTCGGTTTTCTTTATTAAGGTTTTTGAATTGTTGTAACCTCCTGTCAAATGTAAAATCATCATTTGTAATAATTAAAAATTTTATTTTTTTGGGCCTACTGACATTACATAACTGGTGACGTTCAAACCTGTAAGATTAATGACGTAGCAAAAGGATTTTGTCTAAGAAAAAAAAAAACAAATTAAAAAATTTTCAGGTATTTGTCTAGTTTGAATTAAAACATTAAAATTATTTCTCAGGTATCGTAAATAATTTTGCAGTTTACATGAAAACTTTATCGACTCTGAACTGAGCCTAAAAATGTTGTCAATTTTTTTCATGTCTTAAATAGACATTGATTATACTTATAAGAAAAGAAATTCGGTAAAGATGTTTTTCTCACAAAGATTTCTACTAAGCCTTAAGCTTTTGGTTTTCTTTCTTAAGGAATTGGAATTGTTGTAATCCCTTGTTAAAAAAAGGAAAAACACTAAAAATCAAATGGCTTTTTCTTACTTAGAATAGTAAGAGACGACCTGGCTACAACCTACGATTATGACGTCATTGATCAATCTTTATTATGAAATATGCAGTTTTACGTAAAAAAGCTGATTATTTTTTCAAACTTTATTTTTTCAATCACCAGCCACTGAGCCCCGGCACTTGGCACGCGGCAAGCTTCTATGTATAGATTCTCGTTATCAAATATTTTTGCAACTACCAGTTTTTTGCTCTTTACTCAACTTAATGTCTTTTCATACTGTGTCTTTTCAAAGATATTGGATTATTAAACCAAGCCCAATTTCTAGCAACAAGTTTTACTAAGCTTCAAACTTTTGGTTTTCTTTTTTAAGGCTGCTGAATTGTTTTAATACCTTGCTAAAATATATTTAAATATTTTTTCAATTACCAGTTTTTGCTCTTTACGCAATTTAGTATCTTTCTGTACTGCAACCTGTTCAAAGATATTTGATTGTTGAAGCTAGTCCGATTTCTACCAACGATATATACTAAGCTTCAAACTTTTAGTTTTCTTTTTTGGGTTCTTGAATTGTTGTAATCCCTTGTCAAAATAGAGAATCATCATTTGTAAAAATTGCAAAGTTTTGTTTTTTGGGCCTTCCTCATGAAATACTATAACTAATTATGTTCAAAAAGGTTATCTTTCTTGAGGTTTTGAATTACTGTAATCCCTTCTTAAAATATATAAAATTAATTTTGCAAATACCATTTTTTTGCTCTTTACGCAATTTAATGTCGTTTCATACCGATGCCTTTTCAAAAGTATTTTATTATTGAAGCTAGTCCGATTTCTAACAACGATATGTACTAAGCTTGAAAGTTTTGGTTTTCTTTTTTTGGGTTCTTGAATTGTTATAATCCCTTGTCAAAATAGAGAATCATCATTTGTAAAAATCGCAAAGTTTTGTTTTTTGGGCCTTCCTCATGAAATACTATAACTGATTGTGCTCAAAAAGGTTATCTTTCTTAAGGTTTTGAATTACTGTAATCCCTTGTTAAAATATATAAAAATATTTGTGCAAATACCATTTTTTTCTCTTTACGCAATTTAATGTCTTTTGCATACCGTTGCCTTTTCAAAAGTATTTTATTATTGAAGCTAGTCCGATTTCTAACAACGATATGCACTAAGCTTCAAACTTTTGGTTTTCTTTTTTAAGGTTTTTGAATTTTTGTAATCCCTTGTCAAAATATCGACTCATCATTTGTAATGATTGAAAATTTTCGTTTTTGGGCCTTCCTACTGACATTATATAACTGGTGACGCTCAAAGCTGTAAGTTGAATCACGTAGCAAAAGGATTTTGTCTAAGAAAAAAAAAATTGATTTCCAGGTATTTTTCTAGGTTGAATTTAAATATTAAAATTATTGCTCAGGCACCTTAAATATTTTTGCAGTTTACATAACAGCTTTAGCGATTCTGAACTGAACTTAAAAATTTTTGTATCTTTTTTTCATATCCTAAATATACATTATAAGAAAATCAATTCGGTAAAGATGTTTTTCCAACAACAATTTCTACTAAGCTTCAAACTTTTGCTTTTCTCTCTTAAAGGTTTGGAATTGTTGTAATCCCTTGTTAAAAGAAACCGCAAAAACAGGAAAAAAGCTTTGGCTTTTTCTTAACTAGAATAGTAAGAGACGACCTGTCTATAACCTACGATTAGGCTGATCAGAAATACTCTTAGTTTGAAAACTCCTTTAAATCTGGGATGATTGGGACTACTAACAGTCTGGAACGTTTTTGGCAAGGGCTGATCAGAAACATTCCAAATCCAGTAATTCTTTGTGTTCTAAAATGTCCCAATTTCAATAACTCCTTTTAGTCTGAGTTAATCGATACAATCTCAAGTGCAATAGCTACCCTTTGGTCAGGGCTGTTTGTTTCCTGCCTCTTAGCCTTCAACTTGACGGAAATTTTGAAATTTGTTAATTTTTATGCTGTTTCGGAAAATTAATGCATATGGATGACAAAAATCAAAAGTTTTATGCTTAACGTCTATTGGCTGTGTGTCTTGGCCTATTGTGCCAGAGAGCTAATACATACTCTCAGATCATCATCATCTTATCAATAAAAAGGAGCGTATATCTGTCTGTCTTGCATGCATTATTACACCATTCATCCAATTGCCAAGAAACTTTAAAATCTTGTTGGGTACACTGTTGTTAAGCTTTTAGGTATAAAAAAAAAAATGTATTCCACTCCCAACCACAAAAACCTTTTTATTTTTAAGTACTTTTGCGCAACAGCACCGGACGGGTGAGTTAATAATCATAACTAGTTTTTCAAATGCTTTTAAATTCATTTAGTAGCACTTGGCACTAGAACATCGTAGAAAGTTGTTCAATGGCTCATTTTAAAGGAAACCTCATATTTACAAATACCATTTTTTCTCTTTACGCAATTTAATGTCTTTTCATACCGATGCCTTTTCAAAAGTATTTTATCATTGAAGTTAGTCCGATTTCTAAAAACGATATGTACTAAGCTTCAAAGTTTTGGTTTTCTTTTTTTTGCGTTCTTTAATTGTTGTAATCCCTTGTCAAAATAGAGAATCTTCATTTGTAATAATTGCAAATTTTTGTTTTTTGGGCCTTCCTCATGAAATACTATAACTGATTGTGCTCAAAAAGGTTATCTTTCTTAAGGTTTTGAATTACTGTAATCCCTTGTTAAAATATATAAAAATATTTGTGCAAATACCATTTTTTTCTCTTTACGCAATTTAATGTCTTTTGCATACCGTTGCCTTTTCAAAAGTATTTTATTATTGAAGCTAGTCCGATTTCTAACAACGATATGCACTAAGCTTCAAACTTTTGGTTTTCTTTTTTATGGTTTTTGAATTGTTATAATCGCTTGTCAAAATATTGAATTATCATTTGTAATGATTGAAAATTTTCGTTTTTGGGCCTTCCTACTGACATTATATAACTGGTGACGCTCAAAGCTGTAAGTTGAATCACGTAGCAAAAGGATTTTGTCTAAGAAAAAAAAAATTGATTTCCAGGTATTTTTCTAGTTTGAATTTAAACATTAAAATTATTGCTCAGGCACCTTAAACATTTTTGCAGTTTACATGATAGCTTTAGCGATTCTGAACTGAGCTTAAAAATTTTTGTATCTTTTTTTTCATATCCTAAATATACATTATAAGAAAATCAATTCGGTAAAGATGTTTTTCCAACAACAATTTCTACTAAGCTTCAAACTTTTGCTTTTCTCTCTTAAAGGTTTGGAATTGTTGTAATCCCTTGTTAAAAGAAACCGCAAAAACAGGAAAAAAGCTTTGGCTTTTTCTTAACTAGAATAGTAAGAGACGACCTGTCTATAACCTACGATTAGGCTGATCAGAAATACTCTTAGTTTGAAAACTCCTTTAAATCTGGGATGATTGGGACTACTAACAGTCTGGAACGTTTTTGGCAAGGGCTGATCAGAAACATTCCAAATCCAGTAATTCTTTGTGTTCTAAAATGTCCCAATTTCAATAACTCCTTTTAGTCTGAGTTAATCGATACAATCTCAAGTGCAATAGCTACCCTTTGGTCAGGGCTGTTTGTTTCCTGCCTCTTAGCCTTCAACTTGACGGAAATTTTGAAATTTGTTAATTTTTATGCTGTTTCGGAAAATTAATGCATATGGATGACAAAAATCAAAAGTTTTATGCTTAACGTCTATTGGCTGTGTGTCTTGGCCTATTGTGCCAGAGAGCTAATACATACTCTCAGATCATCATCATCTTATCAATAAAAAGGAGCGTATATCTGTCTGTCTTGCATGCATTATTACACCATTCATCCAATTGCCAAGAAACTTTAAAATCTTGTTGGGTACACTGTTGTTAAGCTTTTAGGTATAAAAAAAAAATGTATTCCACTCCCAACCACAAAAACCTTTTTATTTTTAAGTACTTTTGCGCAACAGCACCGGACGGGTGAGTTAATAATCATAACTAGTTTTTCAAATGCTTTTAAATTCATTTAGTAGCACTTGGCACTAGAACATCGTAGAAAGTTGTTCAATGGCTCATTTTAAAGGAAACCTCATATTTACAAATACCATTTTTTTTCTCTTTACGCAATTTAATGTCTTTTCATACCGATGCCTTTTCAAAAGTATTTTATCATTGAAGTTAGTCCGATTTCTAAAAACGATATGTACTAAGCTTCAAAGTTTTGGTTTTCTTTTTTTTGCGTTCTTTAATTGTTGTAATCCCTTGTCAAAATAGAGAATCTTCATTTGTAATAATTGCAAATTTTTGTTTTTTGGGCCTTCCTCATGAAATACTATAACTGATTGTGTTCAAAAAGGTTTTCTTTCTTAAGGTTTTGAATTACTGTAATCCCTTGTTAAAATATATAAAAATATTTTTGCAAACACCATTTTTTGCTCTTTACGCAATTTAATATCTTTTCTTACTGAGGTCTATTCAAAAGTATTTGATCATTAAAGCTAGTCCGATTTCTGATAACGATATGTACTAAGCTTCAAACTTTTGGTTTTCTTTTTTAAGGTTTTTTAATTTTTGTAATCCCTTATCAAAATATCGACTCATCATTTGTAATGATTGAAAATTTTCGCTGTTGGGCCTTCCTACTGACATTATATAACTGGTGACGCTCAAAGCTAAAAGTTGAATCACGTAGCAAAAGGATTTTGTCTAAGAAAAAACAAAATTTAATTTCCAGGTATCTTTCTAGTTTGAATTAAAACATTAAAATTATTGCTCAGGCACCGTGAATATTTTTGCAGTTTACATAATAGCCTTAGTGATTCTGAACTGAGCTTAAAACTTTTTGCATCTTTATTCTCATATTCTAAATATACATTGATTATACTTATAAGAAAAGCAATTCGGTAAAGATGTTTTTCCAATAACGATTTCTACTAAGCTTCAAACTTTTGGTTTTCTCTCTTAAAGTTTTGGAATTTTTGTAATCCCTTGTTAAAAGAAACCACAAAAACAGGACTTGAATATTAGGAGACGACCTGGCTATAACCTACGATTATGACGTCATTGATCAAACTTTATTATGAAATATGCAGTTTTTCGTAAAAGACTGATTATTTTGAAAAAATTGTTTTTTCGATTGCAAAATATTCTTAGCCATATAAATTTCCTTTAAAATGAGTCATTAAACAGTTCTCTACTATGTTCCAGTGCAAAGCTGTCTGAGGAGGAAAAGTAAAAGCACTGCCCTTAACTAACTTGACTGATCCTTTATAAAAAATTTAACATAAATTTCAATAATCAGTTATTTAATATATGCTATATGGTATAGTGGTTAGGGTATATGGCTCTGATCAAGTTGGCCCAAGTTAGATTCTCGGCATGGGCAATTTTTAAATATAATGAATTCTTAAGGGAAATAATTAAAATTAATTTGTGTTACACTATCTTATGTAAATATAAATATGTGTTACATCATCTTCTATATAATTATTCCTTTAAATACTTCAGTTACTATGGGCTACAGTTCTTTCTTTAATTTAACAGCATCAAAAATCTTCCTATTATTTGTTCTGCAGCATATAGCCGACGAACAGTCTGGACCTGCTACGGCAATAACACTGCTACTGTCGGCGGTGTAGAAGCTACATATAAAATTTTTAAGACTCTCTTAAATACTGCATCTATATACTGCATCTATACAATCCTTTAATTTTATTTTTATCGTTTAATTTTGATTTCAGTATGAAAAAACGATTAATTGTGTAAAGACCAAAAAACTGGTAATTGCAAAAATATTTGTATGTATTTTAACTAGGAATTACAAGAATTCATAAACCTTAAAAAAGAAAACCGAAAGTTTGAAGCTTAGTACAAATCATTTTTAGAAATTGGGCTCGCTATAATAATCAAATATCCTTAAAAAGACATAGTAAGAAAAGACATTAAATTGCGTAAAGAGCAAAAACTTGGTGATTGCACAAATATTTGTATATACTTTAACAAGGGATTACTACAATTCAAAAACCTTAAAAAAGAAAACCAAAAAGTTTGAAGTTTTTTCGAAGACCACGCTGCCTATCTATGACAAACAAATAAAAGTTCAAATAGGGATAAGCCATTTTACTAAACTGTCTAATAAAAGGACCTATCCTATTTGAGCTTTTATTTGTTCGATATAATTAATGTACGCGAGTATTAATTCCAGGAATCCCGTTCTCTTCCTAAGACTAGTGATAAGGAGCGTCTCAGGAAAATTTGGAAAGTACAGTTCTAAAAGGAATTTTTCAGCAAGCCGCTTCCCTGGGAAATGAGAGCGCTGATACACCCATACGCTCCCCCATCCCAAATAGAAAAACCCGACAAGTATCTTGAATCGTATATATATGCTTATATATTTCTGAGCTATTGATTACTTTTATTTATCTTTTTTAGAGGACTTCATGGATAGAATTATGGAGAGTTTTTACGGCACCAGCCATTGTGGTTTATATCATTACGCAGTATTGCTCATCATGGGGATTTTTTTCAATGGTTGTTTATCTTCCGTTGTATATGAGAGAGGTTTTAGATTTTAATGTGGCAGATGTAAGTAACAATATATTTTCTTCCATCTTCTTAGAAACTTTCGATTTCTTAACTAATCAATTTAATTATTGTCATTCCATTTATATAACGTTTTTTTGGTAAATTTTTACCAAATCATATTATTGACTTACAAATAAAGTGAATATACAACTCGATGCCTTTTTTATGCTCTTTCCAAATCTAATAATCACTTTTGTCTGAAATGTATTTTACCCCCACCCCTATATACCAAGTCAGGGTATATATTTGTACATTAGGGGGGGGGGCAAATTTTATTTCTGATGTAAATGGGAGGTAAGTTCTTACCTTCAATTATAATTAAAGGGATATAATGCAGGAAGTTTGACTTGGAATGGCATTAGGTGAGGCTAGTTTGAACATTGTGTCTGATTTTTAGGGCTTGAGTATCGGCATCGGGGCTCTTCTTTCTATGGTCGGTCCTTCTCTTTCTCAAAACAAGGGCATTTTTAGGGCTTGAGTATCGGTATTGGGGCTCTTCTTTCAATGGTCGGTCCTTCTCTTTCTCAAAACAAGGGCATTTTTGATTAGCAATAGTTGTCGGTGTTTCTTCAGGCAAACACAATAAAAAAAAACTATATATTAGGTTTCGTCATTCTTAGTCCCCAAATTGTTAATACAAATAACTAGAATTCCAAAAATTATGCTTGTTCCAAATTATCCTTGTTCCAAAAAAATGTAAATTTCTATCCTAGATTGAAATAAAATATCAACTTAAAAGAAAAAAGCAAATGGGCTAGAAATGGTCAAGTAACAGCTTCAAAAGGAGCTGATGAGGAGCTGATATGAATAGACGGAGGCTTATAAAATGAGTAAAGAAAGTTTTGATGGAATACCTTCAAAAGAACTCAAAGAAGAAAAAGAGAATTCAAAACGGTAAAATTTTCAGAAGCAAATATTCGAAACGATAAAATAAAAGTTCAAAATAGGGATAATATCCTTTTTAATAGAAAGTGTATAGAAATTCACAAAAAAAATACCCAATATTTCGTTCACATATACAGTGACCTTCATCAGTAGTAAAACTAAACTAAAACAATTTAAAACAAAAGTTTATACATGAAATCAAATAAAACTACATATTGCTTAATTCTCTAATTCTTTTCAAAACAAAGGCGGGAGCTAGCCTATTTGACCTTCTTTGATTCGGTTCATTAGCGTTCAATGATATAACATTTGGACAAAGGTCAACTACATTGGGTAAATTGAATTTTACTCTGTCAGATTTTAATATATTATCATTAGGTAGAGTTCAGCCCAAATTCACCTGTTTCCCGATTCAAAGCAACATTCTTGAATAAGATTTTCTTTATTTCAAGAGTTTCACGACAATTTTGCTTTAAACCCCGGTCCCTAGAAATCAAAGAGACATTATCGAAAAAAATAAAATGGTCTGTAAAATTGAAAATATTTTCTGAAAAGGCTGAATTAAAATCTTCAGACTTATAATCTTGATTTAAATCCGAAGAAATAGAATCTTTATGCTGTAATAATCACATTTCCAAACTCTGGTTATCTACGAAAATTATCTATGAAATAAATAAATTATCTAAATAAATAAATATCTAAATAAAATAATAATAATTATCTACGAAATAAATAAATAAAACAAATAAATTATCTACAAAATATTCAAAATTTATACATTTTTTCCCCTTTTTGAACAACCCATTCAAGTCCCTTTTAATGGAAACCTGACACAAAACCATCTCTCAATCATTGTGTGTGGCGTTAAAATAATCATTTCCGAGCCTCTATGCGGAGTCTCCTTTATATATATATATATATATATATATATATATATATATATATATATATATATATATATATATATATATATATATATATATATATATATATATTACCAAATGAAAGCCAAATTATCTGGTCATGCTATGTGGCCATCTTGAGACACAATATTCAGAAGAAGAAAAAATAACGCTTGATTTTGTAGATGGGTGTCATCTGATATATAGTGGGACAGGAAAAATGGTACACACTGGGATATATCCCTATATGTACCAGATAACACCCATCTACAAAATCGAGGGTAATATTTTTTCTTCGAAGCGTAATTTTCATCAAAAGGCTTAAGTACATCCAGGTTGTCAAAGAAGCATAGATACAAAGTCTCAGGAACAGAATAAGATATTAAGTTTGAACTTTCAGAGAAACTAGAGGGGGAGTAAAGCTAAATAAAAAGGTACAATACATATCCAGATTACGAAAAGGAGGTATATGCAATATCCTAGGGAAAAAAACAGAAGTGTGCTGGAACTTTTAGAGCATATTATTGGGTATGTTGAATTAAATCAAAAGACTTTATATCCATCCAAGTTTGTCATAAGGGCACATTATAAAATCTTAGGAACAGATAAAGGTATTAAACTGAAACTTCAGGACCTGTTGAGGGGGATTTATAACTAAACATGGATGTTAAAATGGCCTATCTGCAATATATCTGGGATGGCTAAAGGCTTTAAGGTAAAACTATTGGGAGATATTGCAGTGCATATTGAACAAAAATAAAATGCACTTTATGCATGAAGGTTCTCAAAGGGCCATATGAATAATATCTGAGGGACCGCTGAAAGCAATAAATTAAACTTTTAAGGGCTACTACAACTACTACTTATGCAATTAGTACTGCTGCTATTGTGACTTTTTCAAGCAGTGACTGCTTTTAACTGTTTGAATTTTTGAATACTTGCAATTACAAATACTTGTGAATGTGACTGATTACGACTGAAACCCCAACCACTTGTAACTAAGATTGCCACTGAATGTGACTTTCACTGCTTCAACTACTTTACTATAGCAAACAACAAGACGATCCTTCAGAATTGGAGCAATACCAAAGAGGTAGGGATAGACTGGCTGGTAGGCTTCGTAAAAAAATAAAGACATAGGCCTACATTTTATTCCTTATTTTTACAGATTTATACACCCAAGACAGTCTCTAAAAAAAGAAAGACTGTTGATGAAAATTTATGTCCTTTTTATTGAATTTAAAGAAAAAATTTTGTGTTTAATCTGTCAAAAGAGTAGTTCCGTAATAAAGTGATATAACTTGAAGCGACATTACGATACTGAGTACAAAACTAAATTTGACTGTCTTGGAGGTGAATCTCGAAAAAAAAATCATCAACTTGAAATCGTCACTCAAAAATTGGCAGAATATATTTAAAGTTGTGACAGACGAAAAGCAAATCAGCTTCACGTATCAGCTACAAAGTGGCAGAAATAATAGCAAAGCATGGTCACCCATTTACCCATGTACAACAGCGACCTTATCAAAGAGTGTGTCTTAGCTAATTGTGGAGGAAGTAACAGAAAAATATTTGAAAAGATTAGTCTTTCTGCTAGAACTTGCAGCCGCTGCACCGAAGATTTGGGTGGTAACTTGTGTGAACAACTTAAAGATAAAGCTTTGTCTTTTAAGTACCTTTCTCTTGCGATGGAAGAAAGAAAGGACATGAGGGATGCGGCACAATTCCTAATATTTGTACGAAGGATTGATAAAAACTTTCTTGTATATGAGGAGCTATTTAAAATATGCGGTCTTAAAGGGGGAGGATTTCCGAAAAAATATAATAATTTTTTTCCTTTTTTATAACGTTGATATATCAAATAATATTAACATTTTGATAACTAAAATATCAGTATATATATATTAAACTGACAATGCACATTCATTTGTATTTTTTTTAGTAAAGTGCAAATTATGTTCTGGCCTTGGGAAGGCATGGGGTTTTTGAGCCCTACTCATGTTAATTTCTGCTCGTTTTGAGTTCGACTCGGTTATTTATTGTAATTTCTGTTCGTTTTGGGTTTCATTTAATTATCGATGCTGAGTTGTGGTATTTTCACACTTGGTAGATTACTTGATTTTATTTTTGCACATTTATGGTTTAATAGTGTTCTTTACTTTTCTTTGATAAACTTATTTTGTGTAAAAAGTTATTTTTAATTAATTTCTGTTCGTTTTATATTGACATAGTCTTTTCAGGGAAAAAGAAAATAATACTTAAAATCTTTTTGTTTTTTAAGACTTTATAGTTTGGCCTACTATTTGTATACTGGAGAAAAATTTTCAGCAATTTTTAACAACATACACCCTTTTGAAAATCCGGACACAAATAGTTGTGTCTAATTTAGTTTCATACCTCCTCTTGTTGACCTGAAATAGAGAACTTGATACCATTCGCAAAAAAATATTTTTACTTTCTTTGATAGCTAGGATACACTTACGCTATTTTGATTTGGTTAAATCTTAAGAGCAGAAGTGGCCCCGAAAGTTTGAACATAATACCCGCAGTCACTCGTGAGATACTGCTGAGATGCTGTATTGGGAATTAGCATTAACACAGGGCATTTTGGTTTAATCTTAAGGCAACATTTAATTTTTAAACATAATGGTCAAATGAGAGGGTGGGCATGGAAGGAGGACTAGTTGCCTTCCAATCACTTTCGACTATTAAAAAGGGCAATAGCCCTTTCTATTTCAATCGAATGAGCCCTTTTCGAAGTTCCTACGACAACTCCTTCGATGCGAAGCGCCCTGGTCTAAAAAAAAAAAATAATAATAGTACTTGTACCCTTATCGATCTTTACTATAGAATTTCAAGCCTTCCAATCACTTTCGACTATTAAAAAGGGCACTAGCCTTTCAATTTCCAATCGAATGAGCCCTTTTTGAATTTTCTACGACAACACTTTCCATAGCAATCTTATATACCCCCAGGGCATAAATTACAACCCTTGCCCTGAGGGCTGTGAGGGGGTTGTAATCCTCAAAGACCTAATTTCAAGAACTTTCAACTACGTCAAACAAAACGGCTATCTCAAAATTTTGATTCAATGTGTTTGGGGAAATGGTGGCCGTGAGAGGGGCTTCCAGTCACTGCTCTCCAATCACTTTCAACTATTAAAAAAGGCACTAGCCCTTTCAATTTCCAATCGAATGAGCCCTTTTGAAGTTTCTACGACACGCTTTCAATAAAAACCTTATATGCCTCCAAAGCATAACTTACAACCCTTGCCCTGAGGGCTGTGGGGGGTTATCATCCTCAAAGACCTAATTTCCAGAACTTTTAACTACGTTGAAAAAAATTACTATCTCAAAAATTTGATTTGATGCGTCTTGGTAAATGGAAGGTGGGAGAGGGGGTTAGCTGCCCTCCAATCACTTGAAGCTGCTAAAAAGGGCACAAGCCCTTTCAATTTCTAATCGAAGGAGCCCTTTTTGAATTCTCTACAAAAACGCTTTCTATAAAAACCTTATATGCCCCCAGGGCACAACTTACAACCCTTGCCCTGAGGGCTGTGGGGGAAATATCATCCTCAAAAACATAATTTCTGGACTTTTTAACTACTTCGGACAAAATGGCTATCTCAAAATTTTGATTAGATGTGTTCGGGGAAATAGGTGGGCGTGAGAGGGGGGTTAGTTGCCCCCTAATCACTTTCGACTATCAAAAAGGGCACTAGCCCTTTAAATTTCCAATCGAATGAGCCTTTTTTGAAGTTTCTGTGACAACGCTTTCTATAAAAACCTTATATTCCCCCAGAGTATAATTTACAACCCTTGCCCTGAGGGCTGTGAGGGAGTGTTTTCCTCAAAAACATAATTTCTATCTGGAAATCAACTATGCTGAACAAATGGCTATCTCAAAATTTTGATTGGATGTGTTTGGGGAAACGGTGGGCGTGGAAGGGGTGTTACTTGCCTTCTCACTACTTTTGACTATTAAAAAGGGCACGAACCACTCCAATTTTCAATCGAATGAGCCCTTTTCGAAGTTTCTACAACAACTCCTTCGATACGAAGTGTCTTGGTCTAAAGAAAAAAAAAATAAATAAATAATAAATAATACATTGCGCCAACATCGTTCTTTACTTAAGTAGCGCGATTGCGCTGCTTATGAAAAGTTACTTGCCCGTTTTTTGCACTAATATTTTCGCTTTTCATCTGTTTTTAAATTTTTTTTTTTTTTTTAATAACATGACAGGAACTAGAAATTCTTCTTCTCGGAGGAACTAGACATTTAATTAAAAAATTATATTTACAGTTAGTTAAATAAAAGCGAATAAATAAACATATTGAGCAGAACATAGATCAAATACATTCAATCCTACCTTGGAAAAACTCTGACAAATGAGCTGTCTCGATTTAGTGAAAATTTAACATAAACTCAAAGAGTGCCATCTACTTTCAGTAAAAAGCTTGTCTGGGTGCATCCTATCTTGTATGTTTGAAGTTTTTCAATTCCGAAACATAATTTTTTACTTCTTCTTTTTCTTAGAATGGACTGCTATCTGCCACGCCATATCTTCTTAGTTTAGCCACTCACTATCTATGTGGTCCCCTCAGTGACTGGCTTACAACAAAGAAGTTTTGTAGCCTCACAGTTCAAAGAAAAATCTTCACTGCGATTGGTTAGTATTCTGTACTTAATTAAACAGGTCGTTAGAAAAAATGCTGTCTACTGTAGCGAACAGTACATACAACAGTCAAACAGTTCCTGGTAACGAACTGTAAGTAGGGAGCGACCCGGCTAAAAAGTAACCAAAATTCTAAAAAAACGTAATTTTAGTGCCAATAGACACATCGCAATAATTAAACTCCTATGTCTGTTTTTAATATATATCTCTCATCAGGGTCAGTCAGATGCGTCAAAATTTACAAGTCATAGAAAGTTTTCTCTGTGTTTGAAAAAGGAGGAAAGACCACCGAAAAGTTATAGAACCTTAATGAAAATCACACCATCATATTCAGCGTATCAGAGAACCTTACTGTAGAGGTTTCAAGCTCCTATCTACAAAAATGTGGAATTTTTCATTTTTAGCCAGAAGAAAGATCACGGGTGCGTGTTTATTTGTTTTTGTTTTTTTTTTCCCAGGGGTGATCCTATCGACCCAGTGGTCCTAGAATATCGTGGGAGGGCTCATTGGAAAGGAAATTAAAAGTTTTAGTGCCCTTTTTAAGTGACCGAAAATAATGGAGGGCAACTAGGCCCCCTCCCACGCTCATTTTTTTCCCAAAGTCACCCGATCAAAATTTTGAGATAGCCATTTTGTTCAGCATGGTCGAAAGTTATGAGCTTTACCCAATGTTAACATTAGTATTGGTTATTGGGACCCAGCTCAATGGTAACCGAAACTCTAGAAAACGGTATTTTGATACAAATAGATACATAAAAAGAATCGGATTTTAATGCTGATTTCAAATATATAAGTTTCATCAAGCTTAATTATACCCATCAAAAGTTACGTGCCTGAGAAAATTTGGCTGATTTTTGAAAAAAGGGGGAAAGACCCCCTAAAAGTTATAGAACCTTAATGAAAATCACACCATCATATTCAGCGTATCAGAGAACCTTACTGTAGAGGTTTAAAGCTCCTATCTACAAAAATGTGGAATTTTCCATTTTTTGCCAGAAGAAAGATCACGGATGCGTGTTTATTTGTTTTTTTGTTTTTTTGTTGTTTTTTTCCCAGGGGTGATCGTATCGACCAAGTGGTCCTAGAATATCGTAGGAGGGCTCATTGGAACGGAAATTAAAAGTTTTAGTGCCCTTTTTAAGTGACCGAAATTAATGGAGGGCAACTAGGCTCATTGGCCCCTCCCACGCTCATTGTTTTCCCAAAGTCACCTGATCAAAATTTTGAGATAGCCATTTTGTTTAGCATGGTCGAAAATATTATAACTATGTCTTTAGGATGACTTAACCCCTTGAAGCCCCCAGGAGGAGGGCTGAAAGTTATGAACTTTACCCAATGTTAACATTAGTATTGGTTATTGGGACCCGGCTCAATGGGAACCGAAACTCTAGAAAACTGTATTTTGATACAAATAGATACATCAAAAGAATAGGATTTTAATGCTGATTTCAAATATATAAGTTTCATCAAGATTAATCTGGGAAAATTTGGCTAATTTTTGAAAAAAGGGGGAAAGACCTCCTAAAAGTTATAGAACCTTAATGAAAATCACACCATCATATTTAGTGTATCAGAGAACCTTAATGTAGAGGGTTCAAGCTCCTATCTACAAAAATGTGGAATTTTCGATTTTTTGCCAGAAGAAAGATCACGGGTGCGTGTTTATTTGTTTTTGTTTTTTTTTTCCCAGGGGTGATCGTATCGACCCAGTGGTCCTAGAATATCATAGGAGGGCTCATTGTAACGGAAATTAAAAGTTCTAGTGCTCTTTTTAAGTGACCAAAAAAATGGAGGGCAACTAGGCCCCCTCCCACTCTCATTTTTTTCCCAAAGTCACCCGATCAAAATTTTGAGATAGCTATTTTGTTTAGTATGTCCGAAAATATTATAAGTATGTCTTTTAGGATGACTTAATCCCCCGAACTTCCCGGGAGGAGGGCTGAAAGTTATGAACTTTACCCAATGTTAACATATAGTATTGGTTATTGGGAAGTATACAGTACAGACGTTTTTTTTCAGGGGAGATTTTTCCTGGTAGTGGGGGGGGGTCGGGGGTTATGTAGGAGGATTTTTCCATGAAGGAAGTCTTCATGGGGGAAGGGACATTGCTATGAAGGGGACGCCGGACTTCCCAGCATTATTTAAAAAAAAAATCAGAAATTAAATATAAAAAAAAAAGTTTTTCAACTGCAACAGAAGCAGCATCAAAACCCTAAACGAAAAGAAAATATTACATGTATGATAAGGTTCTCCCCCTAGTCAATACTTCACTGATTAAGCCAACAATTTTTTAGTTATTTAAGATGATCGATTTTTTCTATTTACTGGCCGGTGTGATAAAGCGGTCATTTTTAAAGAATTTGAACAAAATTCGAACTTTCGCTTAAAGAGCAAGGTATTGACTAGGGGCGAACCCCCTAGTATACGTATTAAAAATATATTAATATAGAAGGTCGTTACATAAGTTAATTCGTAAGTTACGTATATTTATTACTAATAAAAACGTTCGTAAATAAAATGAAACAATTTTCGAGAAAGCCATTTAACCAAAAAAAAGTAAATTAATATGAAAATTTTGTTTTAATTATTAATGTACTGTGAGCCAAGATCAAAACCTGCATTTATACAAAAACGTTCAAAAATGAAATAAAAAAACAAGTTTTTTTAATTGAAAGTAAGGAGCGACATTAAAACTTAAAACGAACAGAAATTATTCCGTATATGAAAGGGGCTGTCCCCTCCTCAACGCCTTGCTCTTTACGCTAAAGTTTGACTTTCTTACAACTCTATTTTTGTTAAACAATAAAAAACTTTAGCATAAAGTGCGAGGCGTTGAGGCGGGGACAGTCCCTTTCATATACGGAATAATTTCTGTTCGTTTTAAGTTTTAATGTCGCTCCTTACTTTCAGTTTAAAAAAACTTGTTTTTTTATTTAATATATACCTAAGACTACATACTTTCATAAACATGAAATTTCGTGGTAGTCTTTGTCTAGCTCTGATCGTAAACCAATTATATTTATCACACAAGTCTCTTAAGGCTCCGTAAGGCAAGGTAGGCTAATACAAACAAATTTAGTTGCTATATGTTGATATTTGGAATTCTTTCCAAATACCCTTTTCCACCACTGTACAGTATAATGTTCAAAAATAAAAGAAAAACGTCGTATAACATGATTAAAACCATTTGAAACTTATCTGCGGCCTAATTATAGAATTGGGAAAGCTCATACATATTTTTCTTCTCTACACGCAAGGTATGGAACATCTATTGAAAATAGACCCTGGCTTTGAACACAAATTCAAATTTGTTGTAAAATAAATACCAAATAATGGGATTTAAATTTTATGGTTGAATGCTTCAATGTCTTAAGCGTTTACAATGAAACAAGTTGAAATTTATCAAGTAGAGGCTTAACAAAGCAAAGTACCTTTTCTTATCCCCACGAATTTTAGCCACGTGGGAATTTTAGCTGTGGAAATTACGAAAGTCTCATTATCAATCCTCACCCAACAAAAAACCTCACCCACATTTCAACCTTTGCTTGCTATTTCCCGCTATTTCATGGTTCAAAAGGATAATGTTGGACCCAAATGACCAAAATGACATAGGCTGAAAAGCATGGGATGGCCAATTTTAAAGCAGCCTTATTGCATACATAAAAAGATCTTGATTTGTTTAAGGATAACTATATATCGTGCCAAATCTTTTATAATATAAATAATTAATATGAATTGATAATTGATATAATACGAATAATTTTGCACCAACTTTTTTGTTCTTGTGCGCACGAATGCACTTACCACCAATGGAGTGGTCTTAACCATCTCCACTATCCTTTAGCTAGGGTGCGGTTTAATCTTATCCCATTCTTATTTACATATTCACAAGTTTTGAGCAAGAAAAATTGACCAAAATTGTAGACCACCGGCCAATAGTTTAAAAATAGAGGAAAAGAGGAAGGGGATGATAAAGTCGCACTTTCAAACAGACGTGGTTAGGTTTTCTTATATATATAAATGTAAAAGATAATTTTTTGTTATGCCTAGGCAGACGAGCAATATTCTGTGGACAACAGAAGAATTATTTTGTCAACAGAGTAACTGCAACACTATCCATACGACAATTTATATTTAGACTTCTTTTCCAAATTGGAATTATTGACTCTGTTATTTTGACTTTTGACTGGAATTTTGACTCCAAAGCCTTGCAAGTACTGTTGATCCAACCCTTTTTTATTCTACTCTTGCTCCAATTCTTTTAAGATTTTAGCTTCCAAATTTTACATTGACTCTTAAACTCTGAATGTGCATAAAGAAATTTTATAAAAACAGGTAGTAATTTCTGAAAACTGAGATTTTTGCAAGATCTTTTTTTAAAAAGATTAGAAAAATCTAATTCCAGTTTTTCTGGAACCATATTTGATAACTGTCTCATAATGAATTAACAACTCGATAGTGATAATAGTTTTTCAATGCCAGTTTGACTAACCCTGTGATATATGCATTTAAAGCCATTCTCTATATTCAAATGCACGGGAAATGAACATCCCCATCTATTTTTCATCCAGTACTTTGTGCATTATCATCAACGCAAGTAGCCTATATACTTTTAATACTTTATCAATTCATTTTATCAATGGCGTGAATTCACTTATTAGCCGAACTACTTTTAATGAAGTCCCTCTTTACAGGCACTTTGATACCTGGTTTATTAATGTTTTTAATGGGATTATTCGACTGTGAAAATCGAGAACTGGCCCTGTTAGTCTTAGCACTCAGCATTATGATGACAGAGTTTTGTCTCGTTGGTGGATACCAATTCAGTTTGTTTGATGTAGCCCCAGACTATGCAGGAGTCATTACTGGTGTTTCACATACACTTGCAACGTCTCCTGGTTTTTTCTCACCTATTGTGATGGCTTTACTTACCCCAAATGTAAGTTTATTTTTTATTGAATGATTTCTTGTAAAATTTTTGTTGAATTTAGTGTCACGAATTAGGAGCACATTTCTGTAATTTAATTTCAGGTAATTTTTTTGTATCTTAGGAAGGTTACAATAACTTCAATTTGTCAATTTCTCTGTCCCAGAGTGTTTATGGTATCAAATTAGAACTAGGTCAAATTCTTTTTGTGATAGGTAGCACGATAACATTCAATAAGCCCTTGTATGTATATAATATTTTTTATTGTATTTATATTTGAAGTTGTTTTTACGTGCCCTTAATGTAAAGTGCTTGTCTTGATGTTCATTAGTAGTGACTTGAAGTTTTAGCTTGGTATTTTTTTTTTGGGGGGGGGGGGGCGTATGATTATTGAATAGATTTTAAAACTCAGGGGGTTTTCAAGTTTCTATAGGGATAATGCTATTGAAATTGTAGCAAAGTAAGGTTAAGGTTGCCGATCAGCTCTCATAAGCTGTTATAACGTATGTTTTGGTTGGTGTGTTAATCCACCCTATGTAGGGTGGTATAATTACGGTCCTAAGGTGAGTAAACTTTGGTAGCGTGTCCCTAGGATTTGGTCCTACTAATAACCTTGAGCGTGCCGACTGGGAATTACTCAGAATTGTAGAGAGTTTGGTTATAATAAAATACTTTTTTTGTGGAATCGAATTACACAGTCTATATATATATATATATATATATATATATATATATATATATATATATATATATATATATATATATATATATATATATATATATATATATATATATATATATATATATATATATATATATATATATATATATATATATATATATATATATATATATATATATATATATATATATATATATATATATATATATATATATATATAATGTTTGTGCTAAATTAATGAGAGAAAAATAAGTAGTAAGATATGACGTTGTATCAAAGCGAAGATTTTGAATTACAAGCATTTCTGATATTGTATCAAACAAAGATGTTGAATTGCAAGCAATTCAAGGTGGCTTATACTTTTGATAATGAAAAGGATACACAAACATTTATAAAATGATGTGTCTTCATTTCTGGGGTGATGTTCACCCCGGGTGAACTTTTTCTCCATTTCTGGGTTGATCGCCTTCAACGATTGGTGCTACGATTCATTTAAATAAGGCTAGTTTATATTATGAAGTTTTATTCAGAATTATGCAAACACTATATATACTCTAGTGATACGGAAGATGTGTGAAAAAAATGAAAGAAAAAGGTGAAGCCTGTAGGGATACCACAAACTTTTAGTTTTTTGCGTGAAAGTCCTTTAGTGCATTTCTGAATAGCTAGACTCGAAGTTCAAAGGTACCACAGGTTCAAAGCGGAATTCTCCCAACTTTTCTGAATATTGTGAAAAATTGTGCAGATTTTTTTACCCTGACAATAGGTGTTTTATTTGTTTTTGATTCTTTTCAATCATAAAATGTCACTTGGCACCAAAACCACCGTGTTTTCCTATCATTATCATGGCGTCCACGGTATTGCATACCTAATATAGAGGGTACCTCACTTCATATAACCAGAAAAAAACAGCTTCTTAAATAAATTTCCAAATATAAAATATCACTTTTTGACATTGAATCAGGAGTGATATTTAATACCGTATTACACTGAAAAGTATAAAAGTAATGACAAAAATTGTGAGGCATTAATGGAGGTGAGGGATAGGCCTATATATTTTTTAGTTCAAGTATGTTTGTTTAGCTAAAAATAACAGAGCATTGCATAATCATTAGGTCATTTTATAATTAATGGGATTACATGAATAATTAGCTATACATATTTTTGAAACTTTTTTTACAAAAAAAAGTGCCTTATATCCTCGATGAGTGAATATTAAGACATTTTCTGTAGTTTCTCATAATGCAGGAAGTGTTGTGAAGACTGGACAAAGGGTAATAATGTTAATTCAGTTTTACAAAAAAGGCTATTTTGCTTTGGAAATTGTTTCGAATCAGTTTAATGATTAAGAAAATGAGTGATTGTCAAACTAATTGATGTCAAAGGAATGATGTCAAAAACAATGATATTACGAAGGCAAGAGTCTTAAACGTCTAAGTAGAAATTACAAAGGAATGCCATTTGACATTTGAGTGAGGGGAAATATATATGTGTGTTTATTGCAGTTTTATTGTGATTTAATAATATTTCTTATTCCAATTCAACGGCCGATGGGGTGGAGCAGCATTTCTTACAGAATCGGGACAAAGGTCAAACTTTAACGTAAAGACTGTGGGGAGTTTAAGAGGGAGCAGCCGCCAAATACATAATAATTTCTTTTAGTTTTAAGTTTCTTCTAAGGCCACCTTAAATAAAAAAGAATATAAATATTTCAAATTTAAAAATAAATTGAGTAATATAACTCCTAGTTTTAGGGCGTACTACATTTACAGATATATACATGCCAAGCACATATATTTACACATACGACACATTATAGGGGAAAGAAAAGTGGAAGGTGATCTGGAAACAGTTACCACAATTTAAAGGCCATATTCATAGCTTTCTTGCTTAGTACAGCAGTATTTATTTAAAGCTTATGAATGGCTTTATCTTAAAGTAGATTCATCGCAGTAGAGCCAGGGCTGTATAGACGACTGTACCTATTTCAATTTGAGCCATTAATCCCGCTTATTTTATAGTGCTCCATCAATCAAACCGTTATAAGGTTTATATTTGCCACTGTTACTCTATTTTTTTAGGGAACAAAAGAGGAATGGTTGGTGGTATTCTACATAACCGGCACAATCTACATTATTTGCTGTGTTACTTATTCTTTGTTTGGAACAAGCAAGCCTTTGGTTATTAAGAGAAGAAGGAATTCTATCATCGATCCAAGCATAATAGTGCCATTGAATTCAAATAAAAAATGATTTATCACCCATAAATTACGTATTCTAGTATTGAATAAAGAATGACCGTTTTATACTTTGTATAGTTTCAATGAATGAACAACAAAGGTGCACACTGACGAAAAACTAAGGGGCTTGGGATGACTTTGCTTGAGATAATATGCTACTAAGCAACTTCAACATTCTTCAGTTTTTTTTTCTTTTTCTTTGGCTTCTTCTTTTAGATTTCATGAATTCAAAAGAGATCAAACAATTCAGTTTTTAACCTTTAAAATATCGGTCTACAGAATTTTCTTGCCCCCACGCTGTTTTTGCTAAACTTTTTTTCGCTCCGTTTGCATCTTCTCTTTCCAGAAGAAGCGCTGGAACACTATCCAGCCTTGTCACTCCATCAAGACTTGCACCAATTCATGATTTAAAATCGTCTTGTATCGAGTCAGGATTTAGATTGTTTTGCTCCGAATCATTCTGCAGCCGCTTCTTAGCTTGTTTCAACGCTAAGTCAGGATTTGACTCGATTTACACTTTTTCAGGACTTAACTTGCCTTTGCACCAAAACAGGACTCTATTTAGTTTTCGCTTCTAATCAGAACTTAATTCGTTTTTCACATGGTACCCGAAATTGTACAGCTTGTACTTTGCTTGTTTTTCAGAACTTAATGCATCTTGATACCGAATCAAGGCTTAGCTCATTCTGCATTGAATCAAAACTTAACTCATTTTTGCACGAGCGTCACGGGCTTATTTCTGCCCAATGTCACGATTTAGCGGGAGGTTCGAAAACAGGATCAGCCGCTTTGTGGCATGTTTGAAACAGGTTTAATGCAGCCTGGCCGCTTCAACACAAAAATGAATTCTTGTCGAAAAGGGGCATGTTTAAGAGCTGACGTCACAAGACTTGTTTTGTTTCTTAAGCTAATACGAAGGTGATGACATGCCAATTCTAAACCAAAAACGTACTCTATGGAAATGCGGCACGTTTAGGCACTACGTCAAAAACTGGTTTCTGTCACAAAACTTGAATGTCTCTTGTTTTGGCTTTTGGCAAGGATACAAAGACATATCCATCGTATATATAGGTCTGCTAATTATGAGTTATGGAGTTGGTACTTTGAATAGAAGATGGCATATGAGACGCGAATCTCTTATTTTTAAGTGCTATTTTGAAGTCTAATTTTGGATGTGTCAAACGTTCACAGGTCTAGATAAATATTTGCAGGTACTGCAGATTATCCCATATACAGGTTTCAATGTGTCCTTCGCAGTGAAAATCAGCGACCGGTAGCACTAATTTATGATAATTTGGGTGGGGGATGTTTTCCACTGTTTGTGTTGTTCCAATAAACTACCAAAACAGGTTGTTTCAATAAGAATTCTTGTAAACAGTATTTTTATTAATCTAGAGGGTTGGTTAAAAAGTAGTTCTTAATTAAAAATTTGAATAAACTTGCCCTGAAAATATGGAATGCTTAGCAAACTTTCACATGTCATACACTATTAACTGGGAAATTTGATTCAGGAGGCCCTTTTTAAGACTTAGGAAAAAAGGTTTAATTTTAGCGTAAAGAGCAGGGTATTGAGGAGGAGGCACCGCACAAATATATTAATTTCTGTTTTTTTTAAGTTTTAGTGCTGCTCCTTGCTCTCAGTTGAAAAATATTTTTTCTTAAAATTCAATTTTTGATCGTTTTTCGAATAATAACGGGACACACTCCTCCCCATTCATGGCAATTTCCCCAAGGAAAACTCCCCCAAGGAAAGTTCCCACGCGCAAGATAGTACCCCCATGAATTTTACCTCGTAAAAGTTCATGCTCACTGGAAATGCCCATCCCCCTCCTCAAAAAAAAAATCTTGTTCACTATTCTGGACGAAAAATTCTTCTGAACATAATCTAACTCGAAAAAATACTTGTTTGTAACTTTATTTATGATCATTTTTTTAATTCATACCAAAAATCACCTCTATGTTGAAAATGTTTCAAAGGTCCATCCCCTCCAACAGGAAGTTTCTTGTGTGGAAAATTTTATAGCAGAGAATTATTACTGATGATAGTTCTTCATGGATTACTTCTCATGAGGTAAATGAGTAAATTTTGCTTATGAATTCAGGCAAACTTCCCGCCGGGTAAAATTTTTGTTGAAGTCAACCGCCCTCCCCCCACTATTTTCTGGCGTCCTCTTTCCCTGTTTTTTTTTCTCACTATTCCTTTAGAATAAACTTGTATATTTGGTCAATTATTGGCCCCTTTGTCATATTGCCCCCCTCCCCCAAAGATTTTGCTCATTGGTGCTTTTGTCACATTGCCCCACCCCTCCCACCAAGATTTTGCTATCGATCCGCCCCTGGACTAGAGCTCTCAATTGCTGATCTAATCAGCATCCTCCAGAGTATCAGTGATCACAAGGTGGAGTTGCAGATGACGAAGGGCAGTCCCCCTTCCATATGAAATAGATCCTGCTCATTTTGGGATTTAATGATACTCTAATTTCATAATAACAGCGTAGACCAGAAATATTCCTAGAAAGCAGACCAAAAAGCAACCCAGATACATTTTTTAAAGTTTCTTTTGTCCCCCCCCCCCCAAAAAAAATAAAAATTCTGGTTATGGCCCTGGTCATTATACATCGTTTTTTACTCCCGCAATCCCCTTGTCTCTCACTTAGAACTAATTCTGTATTTATCTGATGGTTCAATTAGAACTATGATGTTTTGGCATTAAAATACACCATTTGGGATATCCCCCTCCCTCCCTAACTGCAGAAGACTCACAGGATTCTATTGTAGAAGTTTAAGGGCCTTTTTAAGTTTATAATTTGTCCACTGCTTACAGATAGGATTTGTTATTGGAAAACTTTGAAGATATGTTTTGCAACCTGCAAATCCCGAATTTTAACTGTCAGCTGTCAAGTTCGTGCTTTCTTTTTCATAAAAAACAACGGTACTTGTCTAGAATCTAGGTACACACGCGAGAAGTGGAGTGTCGTTAATTCTAATTAAATAAAAAAAATTGGGACTAAAATATAATTGTTTAGAAACAAAAATGGTCTTTATATTTACACTTTTGGGGAGGGGGTGGGGTAAAGCATAGCATATGCTTTTTTATAGAAAACTCATTCACAGATTCTGAAAGGTGATATGGGCCTGTTTTCGTTAAAACTACGTAGGTCTATTGTGATGCTTAGGTTTTGGTTGAAGCTCATTAGGTGTAATGAAGATAGACTAGTAAGAGCTGCTTATTATCAGATCTTGAGTTATGGCTCGAAAACGTCGTGGCCATCCCAAATCAGGTCATTACTAGAAAGAGTGGGGATGCCTTACTTACGGAATGATGGTCTTGGGACCCAGGAACCACTAACAGATTTAGTAAGCCAGCTACGACTTATCTAAGAGGGTTAAGAAATCCAGTATTGGAAAGGGCTGGCTTTAAACCCTACTACATTGAATCATTTTAATCAGGCTAAACCTAGATTTGGAGAGGGAATTTATTTTAAATTTAATTTACCGGCTATGATCTTATGTCGATGGATTCAGCTTAGGGTGAATTACCTTCCAATCCAGAGCAGGCAAATGGTGTTCGACAGGGGGATAGTACATCCTAATGGTCGGTATGTGTGTCCTCTTTGTAGGGATGAGGACGAAGATTTGGACCATTTTCTCCGAAAGTGAGTAGTAAGCGCCCAATTAGTTAAAAACATACATTCAAACCTACGCCTGAGGCATGGATATGTGTGTAAGTTTTCAAGTAATTGGGGTTACCAGGGTCATTTGCCTATTACAATGACCTTCCGGTTTTTCTGGTAGGTAATTCTAATCTAGAGGTCAATACATCTTTCAAAGAGGAACGAGTACGCAATACCGGTCCTAGTGTGATTGATTTTTTGGACAATTGTCGTTAGTCAAGACTAGTTTGTTAGGAATGTGTCGTTGTTAAAGCTAACTCTCATTGGAAAAAAGGGTTATAAAGCTTTTTGTTTTTGATAAGAATTGCACAATGAATGTTTGCGAATTTTTTGCGAAAAGGTATTTGCGTAAAGGTATTGCGATGGTTAAGAATACCTCACGGGTGAAACTCCCCTTTTTCGAAAATCGGGCTCCCTGTTTTCAAAACCCCTTTTTCTTCTGAGGCTTGGAGCATTTGGCGGCTAGATATTAAACGTAATGAAATTTATATAATTGCAATCTGCATAAAAACCCAATTCCTGTCAATTGTTATCAAAATTCCATTTTTGAAGTTTCGCTTACTATTGAGTCGTATCCCCCAACGCCACCTATGAAAAGATTCTTTTAAAAGAAACACTTCAAATTGAAAAAAGAAACCATAAGCAAATAATCTTAACAAAGTTTAATCTCTTCCAAAAGAAACTTAAAAAGTAAACAAAGTCAACCAATTTGGCATTTCTCACTGCCAAATTCCTACGATATTTTTGAGTATATAAAAAATATAATTTCCCATTCATGTTAAACTTTAATTGAACAAATATTAGACAAATCTACTTCACTTATACAAGTAGAATTATCAGGAAAGATTTCTGTCTCGAGAGGTTTATCTGATATTGGAATACGGTTTTTTAGATTGTGCAATTGAAGATGTATCGCTTCTGGAACTTATTTTTAGTCTCAGGTTCTTTACAGGGCTTCTGTCTTCTTCATTAGCATCTATCTTTCCTTTTTCAACCGACCACTTCGTTTCCGTAGCCTCAGAGTTTCTAAGTTTTCTTTTCAGCTTTTGCTGGGTCTTCCGGGTTTTCTTTTCTACTTTTCCTGTAATTGCTTCATCTTTCATATCAAGTGGAATTTCCTTCTTTGTTTCACTTATTTCACACTTGGAATGAAAGTCAAATTCGTCATAACGAGGATGTAAAGATCCTGATGCCAGCAGAGCATAGGACTTTAACTCACTTTCTGTTAGTTTGTTTATCACTATTGTAGAGGACTTCAATTGTCTCCGAATTCCAGGTATTTCAGCGAGCCTAATGAAACATCCTTGTCATTTTTTTATTTCCTGAAATGGAAACAGAGATCATTGAAATATTGATCTTTTTTCTGCATTGGCAAAAAATATTGCATTCAAAATTCTTTACAGTCTCATAAAATGTAATTAAACAAATATAAAAGATTTTTCAACTAAAGTAAGGAGCAAGTTTAAAACTCATAACAGATTTAAGCTACTTTGTATATAAGGGAGGGACCCCCAATTTTCTTTAAAAAATCTGGAAAAAAGCCAACTTCACAATAAAGAGTAAGGAGTTAAGGATGAGACAGACTTTTGATCTTTTACATAATTAAATAAATAAATAAATAAAAAACTTGCGAATATTTTCATTCGAACTTAACTTGTAGGAAATAATCAAAGCACTCAAAACGAGCAAATCCCCTATGTCTTCCCAATTTAATTTTCTTTCATATGAATACTTGTCATTTTAAACTTAAAATATGCTAAATTCTTGATTTTCATTCTAACTTAAACTTCACAATAAAGAGTAATGGGGTTAAGGATGAGACAGACTTTTGATCTTTTACATAATTAAATAAATAAATAAATAACAAAAAAACTTGCGAATATTTTCATTCTAACTTAACTTGTAGGAAATAATCGAAGCAAACTCAAAACGAGCAAATCCCCTATGTCTTGCCAATTTAATTTTCTTTCATATGAATACTTGTCATAATTTAGAAAAAACCAATTAGCTGGGATGCCAAATGGACACTTTTAGTGGCTTTTGGATACTTTTTTTTTACTTTGAAGGACACAGGGATACTATTGAGTAAAAAAAGGCAACTTTTTGAAAAAAAGGACACTTTTTGGTCATTTTCCAAAATCAAAACCAAATGGCTTTATTTTCTTCTTTTTTTTGACTGCTTTTAATTTGTAATTTACTTTTAGGCTTTGGTAACGGCTTACACACTCTTTCTGTCATTTTTTTATTTCCTGAAATGGAAACAGAGATCATTGAAATATTGATCTTTTTTCTGCATTGTCAAAAAATATTGCATTCAAAATTATTTACAGTCACATGAAATGTAATTAAACAAATATAAAAGATTTTTCAACTAAAGTAAGGAGCAAGTTTAAAACTCATAATAGATTGAAGCTACTTTGTTTATAAGGGTCGGACCCCCAATTCCCTTTAGAAAATTTGGAAAAAAGTCAACTTCACAATAAAGAGTAAGGAGTTTAGGATGAGACAGACTTTTGATCTTTTACATAATTAAATAAATAAAAAAATAAAAAAAAACTTGGGAATATTTTCATTCTAACTTAACTTGTAGGAAATAATCAAATCAAACTCAAAACGAGAAAATCCCCTATGTCTTCCCAATTTAATTTTCTTTCATATGAATACTTTTCATTTTAAACTTAAAATATGCTAAATTCTTGATTTTCATTCTAACTTAAACTTCACAATAAAGAGTAAGGGGTTAAGGATGAGACAGACTTTTGATATTTTAAATAATTAAATAAATAAATAAAAAAAAAAAAAACTTGCGAATATTTTCATTCTAACTTAACTTGTAGGAAATAATCGAAGCAAACTCAAAACGAGCAAATCCCCTATGTCTCCCCAACTTAATTTTCTTTCATATGAATACGTGTAATAATTTGGAAAAAACCAATTAAATGTGATGCTAAATGGACAATTTGAGTGGCTTTTTGATACTTTTTTTTACTTTGAATTAAAAATGGAAAATCGTGAGTCAAAAAAGGAAAATGTTTGAAAAAAAGGACACTTTTTGGACATTTTCAAAAATAAAAACCAAATGTCTTTATTTTCTTCTTTTTTTTGACTGCTTTTAATTTGTACTTTACTTTTAGGCTTTGGTAACGGCTTACACACACACACACACACACACACACACATACACACACTCACACACGCACACTCGCACACACACACACACACACACACACACACACACACACACACACACACACACACACACATGTCTAGCCACGCCATGTAACATGGCGGGCCATGTAACCTCGTCTAAATTAACCATAAAAAATTAAATAAAGTTATGTCGACTTTGCATATTATTAATTGGAATTTAACACTTAAACGCACTTGCAAAAATCCGGGGAAGAATTTTTTTTTTTTTTTGAAACGCTTTCTGGGTTTCATTAAAAAAGTGACGTTCCTCGCAAAAACATAAGTTGTATTAAGTCATCCTAAAAGACATATTTATCATATTTTCGACCATGCTGAACAAAATGGCTATCTCAAAATTTGTATCGCGTGACTTTTGGAAAAAAATAAGCGTGAGAGGGGGCCTAGTTGCCCTCCATTTTTTTTGGTCACTTAAAAAGGGCACTAGAACTCTTAATTTCCGTTCCAATGAGCCCTCCCACGATATTCTAGGACCACTGGGTCGATACGTCTGGTAAAAAATGTAAAATTCCACATTTTTGTAGATATGAGCTTGAAACCTCTTCAGTAGGGTTCTCTGATACGCTGAATATGATGGTGTGATTTTCATTAAGGTTCTATATTTTTTAGGGGGTTTTCCCCCCTTTTTTTTGAAAATCAGACAAATTTTCTCAGGCACGTTTGAAACCTCTGCAGTAGGGTTCTCTGATACGCTGAATATGATGGTGTGATTTTCATTAAGGTTCTATATTTTTTAGGGGGTAATTTCTCTTCCCCCATGAAAAATTCCTCCATGGAGAGATCCTACCAGGTAACTCCCTCCCCCAACCCTCCATCGACCACAAAAAAAACTGAAAACGGATGTATACTTCCCAAAAACAGTTCAAATTTTTTTCCAATTCTTTAAAAATGACCCCTGAATCAAAAAGGTCGCTTAATTAGAATAAATAGCTCTTTTGAAAGCAATAAACAAACTTTAGCCTAAACAGTGAGGTATTGACGAAGGGGCGAACCCCCTCGTATACGAAATAATTTCTGTTCTTTTTAAGTTTTAAAGTTGCTCCTTACTTTCAGTTGAAAAACTTTCAACTGAAAGTTTTATTTATTTAAACTAGTGTCTAGTTTAAATTTTAGTTTAAAATTTAGTTTCTGATCGTTTTTAAATAGTGCTTGTAAATCTGACACCACCTACATAGAAAATTTCTCTTCCCCAATGAAAATTTCCTCCATGGCGAGATCCTACCACGTAACTCCCACCCCCCACCCCCCCCTCGACCCCAAAAAAAAACTGAAAACGGCTGTATACTTCCCAAAAACCAAAGCTATATGCAAACAAAGGGCAAAGCTCATAACTTGCAGTCCTCCCCCGGGCATGTGAGGGATTAAATCATCCTCAAAGACATAGTTATTAGATTTTTTTTAATAAATATGGCAATTTCAAACTTTTAATCCGGTGACTTTGGGAAAAAATGATCCTAGGAGGGGGCTTAGTTGCCGTCCAAATCCTTAGGTCACTTAAAAAGGACACTATAAATTTTAATTTCTATTTGAATGAGGCCTCTCTCAATATTCTAGGACCTCTGGGTCGATACAGTCACCCCTGAAAAAAAAAAACAAATAAACACGCATCCTGATAAAAAAAACTAATGGTTTTATTCCAAAAAATTTTTTAAATAAAAATGCAAAATATGGGTCCAATTCGATTGTTTGAGCCTCTTCATTATAATTCTCAATGAAATTTGACCATCGTTCAACTGACGCGGTATACTTGTTTTTTTTTTTTTTTTTTTTTTTTTTTTTTTTTTTTTCATTTTTTGGCTCAATAGTGTCCCTGTGTTCTTCAAAGTAAAAAAGTGTCCAAAAGCCTTTAACTCAACCCTCATGCAACTGAATCCCTTTTGTATAAGTTTCAAATATTTTATATTATTATAATGAATACATCGAAGAGTTATATTTTGCCTTTTTGTTTAAAAGGATCCTTGCTAAATGTAATATTGCTAGGAACTTAGTTTTCAGTAATTTATAACGGTAATGGAATTGATCCTGAGCTTTAAATTACTTGATCAGATACCTTTTGATCCTAAGCTTTAGATTACTTGAATAGATATCTTAGCGTTTTAAAGATGACATTTGAGTTGTATATGCTTGAGTGGGTCACATATGGTTGAGATATTAAGCGTTTTGAATCCGATAAGAGTAAATTCTTGTTTTAGATGTTAATGTATTCAGTTTCTTTAGTATATAATGTAATTTCAATTTGGATTTTTAAACAGTTTTGAATACCCATTCTATCAATATAAGTTCAAAAATGTATGGCGTTTTTGATTGTGAGTACATTGGGGTGAAGAAATCAGCGTGTGGTGTGATTTTTGAATGCTCATTTCTACTGATGACTACTGATCTTCAGGAGGTCTCTTGTTATCACTGGTTTATAAACTATAATATGTATGCGTACAGTGAAGAGAGCTGGCGGAGTACACTTTACTTTATAAACAAAATAGGTTTGTATAATAGAACGATTCATCCATCCTATACCAACGGGGAGGATTTATCCCATGTTCAGGATGAAGTTAGAGAGATATGCTGTTTTTTTGGCGTAACTGCACTGTATGCAAAAGGGAATGTACCCTCTGATAGACTTTTAATTGAGAAATGCAAGTCAGATATACCAATATTCAACCTGAAGGATTTTGGTTGTGAGAAATTTCCGGGTAAGATACACAACCCCGAGGATGAAGTTCGATTTTTTAGTAAATGGGTACCAATACATATTCCTTCTCGGAATATGTGTGTCAGATATTCTAAGAAGAAGACGAAGCAAGTCCCTAATATAGATTGGAATCATACTGAGTGGACGACAAACAATGATGAATTATTAGAATAGTCATCACACTCATGACTAACCAACGGTCTTTTTAAAGACCACTAATTCTATAAACACTTCGTAACTATGGTAATATAAATCTTTTAGTTTCAATGTTTGAAGCTAGCTTCAGCTGAAGCTTAGGATAGTAGCGGACATCCTACTGTAGGGACTCATTTGAATGACAATTAAAAGTTCTAGTGCTCTGTTTAAGTGAGCAAAAACAAAAAACTGAAAGGGTAACTATGCTCCATTCAATGTTCAATTTCCCCAAAGTTACACAATTCAAATTTTTAGAAAGCCATTTTGTTCAGCATAGTCGAAATATCTAATAACTATGTCAGACATGCGTGTGTGTGTATGTGTGTGGTGTGTGTGTGTGTGTGTGTGTGTGTGTGTGTGTGTGTGTCTGTGTGTGTGTGTGTGTGTGTGTGTGTGTGTGTGTGTGTGTGTGTGTGTGTGTGTGTGTGTGTGTGTGTGTGTGTGTGTGTGTGTGTGTGTGTGTGTGTGTGTGTGTGTGTGTGTGTGTGTGTGTGTGTGTGTGTGTGTGTGTGTGTGTGTGTGTGTGTGTGTGTGTGTGTGTGTGTGTGTGTGTGTGTGTGTGTGTGTGTGTGTGTGTGTGTGTGTGTGTGTGTGTGTGTGTGTGTGTGTGTGTGTGTGTGTGTGTGTGTGTGTGTGTGTGTGTGTGTGTGTGTGTGTGTGTGTGTGTGTGTGTGTGTGTGTGTGTGTGTGTGTGTGTGTGTGTGTGTGTGTGTGTGTGTGTGTGTGTGTGTGTGTGTGTGTGTGTGTGTGTGTGTGTGTGTGTGTGTGTGTGTGTGTGTGTGTGTGTGTGTGTGTGTGTGTGTGTGTGTGTGTGTGTGTGTGTGTGTGTGTGTGTGTGTGTGTGTGTGTGTGTGTGTGTGTGTGTGTGTGTGTGTGTGTGTGTGTGTGTGTGTGTGTGTGTGTGTGTGTGTGTGTGTGTGTGTGTGTGTGTGTGTGTGTGTGTGTGTGTGTGTGTGTGTGTGTGTGTGTGTGTGTGTGTGTGTGTGTGTGTGTGTGTGTGTGTGTGTGCGAACGTGTGTGCGTGTGTGCGTGTGTGTATGTGTGTGCGTGTGTGTGTGTGTGTGTGTAAGCCGTTACCAAAGCCTAAAAGTAAAGTACAAATTAAAAGCAGTCAAAAAAAAGAATAAAATAAAGCCATTTGGTTTTGATTTTGGAAAATGTCCAAAAAGTGTCCTTTTTTTTCAAAAAGTTGCCTTTTTTGACTCAATAGTGTCCCTGTGTCCTTCAAAGTAAAAAAAAGTATCGAAAAGCCACTAAAAGTGTCCATTTGGCATCCCAGCTAATTGTTTTTTTCCAAATTATGACAAGTATTCATATGAAAGAAAATTAAATTGGGGAGACATAGGGGATTTGCTCGTTTTGAGTTTGCTTCGATTATTTCCTACAAGTTAAGTTAGAATGAAAATATTCGCAAGTTTTTTTTTATTTATTTATTTATTTAATTATGTAAAAGATCAAAAGTCTGTCTCATCCTTAACCCCATTACTCTTTATTGTGAAGTTTAAGTTAGAATGAAAATCGAGAATTTAGCATATTTTAAGTTTAAAATGAAAAGTATTCATATGAAAGAAAATTAAATTGGGAAGACATAGGGGATTTGCTCGTTTTGAGTTTGCTTCGATTATTTCCTACAAGTTAAGTTAGAATGAAAATATTCGCAATTTTTTTTTTATTTATTTATTTATTTAATTATGTAAAAGATCAAAAGTCTGTCTCATCCTTAACTCCTTACTCTTTATTGTGAAGTTGACTTTTTTCCAAATTTTTTAAAGGAAATTGGGGGTCCCACCCTTATATACAAAGTAGCTTCAATCTGTTATGAGTTTTAAACTTGCTCCTTACTTTAGTTGAAAAATCTTTTATATTTGTTTAATTACATTTCATGAGACTGTAAAGAATTTTGAATGCAATATTTTTTGCCAATACAGAAAAAGATCAATATTTCAATGATCTCTGTTTCCATTTCAGGAAATAAAAAATGACAGAAAGAGTGTGTAAGCCGTTACCAAAGCCTAACAGTAAAGTACAAATTAAAAGCAGTCAAAAAAAAGAAGAAAATAAAGCCATTTGGTTTTGATTTTGGAAAATGTCCAAAAAGTGTCTTTTTTTTCAAAAAGTTGCCTTTTTTGACTCAATAGTGTCCCTGTGTCCTTCAAAGTAAAAAAAAGTATCCAAAAGCCACTAAAAGTGTCCATTTTGCATCCCAGCTAATTGGTTTTTTCCAAATTATGACAAGTATTCATATGAAAGAAAATTAAATTGGGAAGACATAGGGGATTTGCTCGTATTGAGTTTGCTTCGATTATTTCCTACAAGTTAAGTTAGAATGAAAATATTCGCAAGTTTTTTTTTTATTTATTTATTTATTTAATTATGTAAAAGTTCAAAAGTCTGTATCATCCTTAACCCCTTACTCTTTATTGTGAAGTTTAAGTTATAATGAAAATCAAGAATTTAGCATATTTTAAGTTTAAAATGAAAAGTATTCATATGAAAGAAAATTAAATTGGGAATACATAGGGGATTTGCTCGTTTTGAGTTTGCTTTGATTATTTCCTACAAGTTGAGTTAGAATGAAAATATTCGCAATTTTTTTTTTATTTATTTATTTATTTAATTATGTAAAAGATCAAAAGTCTGTCTCATCCTTAACTCCTTACTCTTTATTGTGAAGTTGGCTTTTTTCCAAATTTTTTAAAGAAAATTCGGGGTCCCTCCCTTATATACAAAGTAGCTTCAATCTGTTATGAGTTTTAAAATTAATCCTTACTGTCGTTGAAAAATATTTTATATTTGTTTAATTACATTTCATGAGACTGTAAAGAATTTTGAATGCAATATTTTTTGCCAATGCAGAAAAAAGATCAATATTTCAATGATCTCTGTTTCCATTTCAGGAAATAAAAAAATGACAGAAAGATGTTTCATTAGCCTCGCTGAAATACCTGGAATTCGGAGACAATTGAAGTCCTCTACAATAGTGATAAACAAACTAACAGAAAGTGAGTTAAAGTCCTATGCTCTGCTGGCATCAGGATCTTTACATCCTCGTTATGACGAATTGGACTTTCATTCCAAGTGTGAAATAAGTGAACCAAAGAAGGAAATTCCACTTGATATGAAAGATGAAGCACTTATAGGAAAAGTAGAAAAGAAAACCCGGAAGACCCAACAAAAGCTGAAAAGAAAACTTAGAAACTCTGAGGCTACGGAAACGAAGTGGTCGGTTGAAAAAGGAAAGATAGATGCTAATGAAGAAGACAGAAGCCCTGTACAGAACCTGAGGCTAAAAATAAGTTCCAGAAGCGATACATCTTCAATGGCACATTCTAAAAAACCGTATTCTAATATCGGATAAACCTCTCGAGACAGAAATCTTACCTGATAATTCTACTTGTATAAGTGAAGTAGATGTATCTAATATTTGTTCAATAAAAGTTTAACATGAATGGGAAATTATATTTTTTTTATATACTCAAAAATATCGTAGGAATATTCCAGTGAGAAATGTGTTGACTACGTTTACTTTTTAAGTTTCTTTTGGTAGGGATTAAACTTTGTTAAGATTATTTGCTTATGATTTCTTTTTTCAATTTGAAGTGTTTCTTTTAAAAGAATCTTTTCATAGGTGGTGTTGGGGGATACGACTCAATAGTAAGCGAAACTTCAAAATTGGAATTTTGATAACAATTGACGGGAATTGGGTTTTTATGCAGATTTCAATTATATAAATTTCATTAAGTTTAATATCTAGCCGCCAAATGCTCCAAGCCTCAGAAGAAAAAGCGATTTTGAAAACAGGGAGCCCGATTTTCGAAAGAGGGTGGTTTCACCCGTGAGGCATTCTTAACCATCGTAATACCTTTACGCAAATACCTTTTCGCAAAAAATTCGCAAACATTCATTGTGCAATTCTTATCAAAAACAAAAGCTTTATACCCCTTTTTTCCAATGAGAGTTAGCTTTAGCAACGACACATTCCTAACAAACTATTCTTGACTAAAGGCAATTGTCCAAAAAATCAATCACACTAGGACCGGTATTGCGTACTCGTTCCTCTTTGAAAGATGTATTGACCTCTAGATTAGAATTACCTACCAGAAAAACCGGAAGGTCATTGTAATAGGCAAATGACCCTGGTAACCCAATTACTTGAAAACTTACACACATATCCATGCCTCAGGCGTAGGTTTGAATGTAAGTTTTTAACTAATTGGGCGCTTACTACTAAAGTGCCCGGTGCTCTCTGATTTAAGGGAAATTTACTTACATGGGATTGTTTTGCTGCTTCCTAAAATTTTACAAAGTAGTAATCCAACCACAATATTTCGTATTGGTGCGTACATATAGAAGGGATTAGAAAGAAGAAAAAGTTTTTGCAATTAATTATTTTTAATTATATGGAATTAAACTTATTTTCTCGATAAATTGCAATAAGGTATTTTTCGCTATGTATCATGTTAATATGTGTTTCGTAATTTGTCTGTTGTGATTTCTTTATTTTTCATAAGTATTTGTGTGTATAAGGCTTTTGGGCTTTTGAAATACACGATCTATCTATCTATCTATCTATCTATCTATCTATCTATATTAAATACGTAACCTAATCTAGCCTAACCTAGCTATCAAACTCCAAAAAACTGTGATTTATTTCCCTAAGCCCTGAAAAACTAAAGTTTAAATCTTTGCCAAGGAGTGAGCAACACCTCACAAACCTGTTTTTCAGTGGTGGCCTTGATATTTCGATACGGTCTTTTTTTTGTGTTCACCCAGATTCTATATAGGTACTGAAAAAACTTCGTTACTTTTCACTCGAATTCACTTTTCATTCATTATTTTCTGAAGAAAATATCCCCAGAAAATACATCTTCACTGAAGAAAAATTATTCCAGAATTTTTACTATCCACTGAAAATTCCCCCAGACAACCCCATTCCCCTCCGGAAAAATTCCCCGAAAATTGGGTCTGCGTTTCGCAATAATATGTACTATCTGTAAGAAATGAACAAATTTTAAAACTTAAAAAGGCACTTCACCTTCCACAATGGTCTGATTTTTTTGTAGTTTGGGAGGGAGGGAGATACCTCAAAAGGTGCAATTTAATGCCGACAAATCCTAGGTCTCATTGATCCATCAGATAAATCCAGAATTAGTTCTCAGGGAGAGCCGAGAGAAGGATGAAGGTTGAAGTCAAATCTCCAGAGCTGTAACCAGAATTTTTTTTTTTGGGGGGGGGGAGTACAACAGAAACAAAAAAGTTAAAATATCAAATTGATATCTATTCCCTTATTATTTCTGGGAATATTTGTGGTTTACGCTGTTACTATGAAAGTAAAGAGTAAAACTAAACCCCAAAATGAGCAGAATTTATTCCGTATAGAAAGGGCTGTCCTTTCCTCTTTCACACTTTCACCTCATGGTTGCAAAAGCTTCAGAGGGTGCCTATTAGTTCAGAAATTGAGACTTCAAGTACTTTTATTGTAAGCCGAAAGTTTTGATAGATCAATGAGCAGGGGGGGGTGTTTTCTGAGCGGAAAAACCTTCTACGGTTGATTTTACTGCAAGAGGAGAAAATTTTATCAAGGAGGAAGAGCCATATTTATCGGTATTATGTGAACAAGGTCAGAAATTAAATTTAAAAAAGAATTTTTTTCAAATGAAAGCAAGGAGCGACGTTATAACTCAATACGAACATAAATTATTCTTATATAAAGGGGATTTCCCCGGGGAATTCGTTTAAGGGGGCAAGGAGAGGGTTTCTTTACCTATCTTCTAAATCACCATAAAAATCTAGTTAACGGCAAAATCTTTCAATTTACTTGCGTTAAAAAGTTTTCCTTTCAATTCTGATGTTAAAGCAAAACTTTTGAATAACATTCCACTTTGCTCCAAGGGTTGTAGCCATGTTTGTTTGTTTAGGTAAAAATCAACAAAAGTAAAAATTCATAGATCATGAGATCAGAGACTGTAGACCAAATACTATTAAGATTTTCAGGAATGACTATCAGCATATGTATATTAAACTGACAATACACATTCACTTGTATTTTCTTTCAAACAGTTCGTGGTAACAAACTGTAAGTAAGGAGCGACCTGGGTCAGTAGTAACCAAAACTCCAAAAAACAGAATTTTGATGCCAATAAATATTTCAAATAAATCAAATTTTTATGCTGATTTAAAATATATAAGTTTCATCAAGTTTAGTCTTACCCATTAAAAGTTATGAGCCTGAGAAAATTTGACTTATTTTCGAAAAAAGGGGAGAAACACCCCCTAAAACTCATAGAACCTTATTGAAAATCACACCATTGGATTCAGCGTATCAGAGAACCCTACTGTAGAATTTTCAAGCTCCTATCTTCAAAAATGTGGAATTTTGTATTTTTTGTCAGAAGAAAGATCACGGATGCGTTTTTATTTTTTTTTTTTTTTTTTTTTTTTATTTCCCCAGGGGTGATCGTATAGATCAAGTAGACCTAGAATAACGTAATAGGGCTCATTTGAACGGAAATTAAAAGTTTTAGTGACGTTTCAAAGTGTCCAAAAAAATTGGAGGGCAACTAGACCCCCTCCCTCCAGCTAATTCTTTTCCCGAAGTCAACCAATTAAAATTCTGAGATAGCCATTTTGTTCAACATAGTCAAAAATATAATAAATATGTCTTTTACGATGACTTAATCCCCCACAGTTCCCAAGGGAAGGGCTGCAATTTATGAACTTTGCCCATTGTTTACATATTGTATTGGTTATTACGAAGTATACAGACATTTTCATGAAGAATTTTTTTCTGGTGGGGGGGGCTGGAGGAGGGGGTTACTCGGGAAAATCTTTCCGTGGAGGATGTGTCCTTGGGGTAAGGGACATTTCTATGAAGGGGGCGCCGGAATTTCCAGCATTATTTAAAAACGATCAGAAATTAAATTTTAAAAAAACAAGTTTTTTCAACTGAAAGTAATAATCAACATTAGAACTTAAAACGAACAGAAATTATTACGTGTATGAGGGGGTTCACCCCCAAGTCAATACCTCGCTCTTTACGCTACAGTTTTTTTAGTGCTTTCAAAAGACATATCTATTATGATTAAACGGTCTCTGTGAATCTGGGGTTTGTTATTTAAAAGGAAATTTAACGTTACCGTAAAGAGCGTGGTATTGACTAAGGGGAGAACACCCTCATATATATAATAACATATACGTAATAAAAAAAAACAACAAAAAAACAAGCGATACGGCTCAATAGTAATCGAACTTTTAAAAACGGAGTTTTGATGTCAATAAATGTATCAAAAGAATGGGCTTATAATGCTAATTCTAAATATATAAATTTTATTAAGTTTAGTATTACTCATAAAAGGCTACGAGCCTGAGAAAATTTGCCTAATTTTTGAAAGAGGAGAGAAACATCCCCCACAAGTGAAATAATTTTAATGAAAAGCACACCGTCAGATTCAGCGTATCAGAAAGCCCTATTACATATGTTTCAAGCTCATATCTGCAAAAATCTGCAACTTTGTATTTTTTGCCAGAAGAAAGATCACGGAGGCGTGTTTATTTTTTTTCAGAGGTAATCGTACCGACCCCTTGGCCCTAGAAAATCAAGAGAGAGCTCATTCGAACGGAAATTAAAAGTTATAGTGCCCTTTTTAGTGACAAAAAATGCCGGAGGGCAACTTGGCCCCCTCCCACGCCCTTTTTTCCCAATTTCGTCTGATCAAAATTTTGAGATAGCCATTCTGTTCAGCATAGTTGAAAAACCCAAAAAATATATCAGACAGTTCGTGGTAACGAACTGTAAGTAAGGAGCGACCCGGCTCAATGGTAACCAAAACTCTAAAAAACGAATTTTTGATACCAATAGATACATCAAAAGAATCAAATTTTAATTCTGATTTCAAATATATAATTTTCATCAAGTTTAGTTTTACTCATCAAAAGTTACGCGCCTGAGAAATTTTGACTGATTTTTGAAAAAAGGGAGAAAGACCCCCTAAAAGCTAGAGAAGCTTAATGAAAATCACACCATCATATTCAGCGTATCAGAAACCCTACTGTAGAGGTTTCAAGCAACTATCTACAAAAATGAGGAATTTTGTATTTTTTTCCAGAAGAAAGATCACGGAGGCGTGTTTATTTTTATTTTATTTTATTTTTTTCCCAGGGGTGATCGTATCGACCCATTGGTCCTAGAATATCGTGGGAGGGCTCATTGGAACGAAAATTAAACGTTCTAGTAACCTCTTAAGTGACCGAAAAAAATGGAGGACAACTAGGCCCCCTCCCACGCTCATTTTTTTTCCCAAAGTCACCTGATCAAAACTTTGAGATAGCCATTTTGTTCAGCATGGTCAAAAATATGATAACTATGTCTTTTAGGATGACTTAATCCCTGGAGGTCCCCGGGGAGAGGGCTGAAAGTTATGAAATTTACCAAATGTTAACATATAGTATTGGTTATTGGGAAGTATACAGACGTTTTCTGGGGGAATTTTTTCTGGTAGTTGGGGGGGGGGGGTCGGGGGTTATATGGGAAAATCTTTCCATGAAGTAAGTTTTCATTGGGGAAGGGACAATGCTATGTGTGGGGCGCCGCATTTCCAAGCATTATTAAAGAAAAAGATCAGAAATTAAATTTTAAAAAAAACAAGTTTTTCAACTGAAAGTAAGGAGCACCATCAATACTTAAAACAGACAGAAAATATTACTTATATGATTGGGTTCAACCCCTAGTCAATACCTCACTCTTCAAGGCAAAGAATTTTAGTACTTTCATAAGAGCTATTTATTCTAATTAACGGCCTTTGAGATTAAGGAGTCATTTTTAAAGAATTTTAACAAAATTTGAACTTTAGCTTAAAGAGCAAGGTATTGACTAGGGGGGCGAACCCCCTAATATACGTATTAAAAATCAATGTATACAGAAGTTCGTTACGTAAGTTAATTCGTAAGTTACGTATATTTATTACTAATTAAAATGTTCGTAAATAAAATTATACAAGTTTTTAAAAAGCCCTTTAATAAAAAAAAGTAAAATTAATATACAAATTTTGTTTTAATTATTCATGTGCGGTGAACCAAAGCAAAAACCCGCATTAAATCAAAATCTTTCGAAAATTAAATAGAAAAAAACAATTTTTTTTAACTGAAAGTAAGGAACGATGTTAAAACTTAAAACGAACAGAAATTTTTCCGTATATGAAAGGGGCTGTGCCCTCCTCAATGCCTCGCTCTTTACGCTAAAGTTTGACTTTCTCACAACTCTATTTTTTTAAACAATAACAAACTTTAGCGTAAAGAGCGAGGCGTTGAGGGAGGCACAGCCCCTTTCATATACGGAATAATTTCTGTTCGTTTTAAGTTTTAACGTCGTTCGTTTCAACCTTTTCTTTCGCAGACAAAGGCTGAGAAAATATTCTTTTCTAATCTAGAACTAAAACGAGAAAGATATTTTATAAGCAAGTCAAATTTTGTGTATACCTCAGAATCTGGAATATTAGAAGTTGGAAGTTCTTGTAAGGAATTTTTTAATTACTACACTGGCAGTATTGGCTTTTATGCTGATTCTAGATATATAAAATTCTTTCAGTTTATTGTTCCACACCCATAACCAAAAATCTGAGAAAATTTGCCTAATTTTTGAAAAAGGGGACCCTCTCGAAAAAAAAGCAAGAGATCTTACTGAAAATCTATTTATCAGATACATTATATCAGAGAACCCTACCGTGGAGGTTTCAAGCTCCAGTTTAAAAATATGAATAACTATATTTTAGATTCTCCAGTTGTAAAATAAGTAATGGCACACGAAGGCAGTACTGGATTCAATCAAGTTGATTCGTTTTATTTGTAATGAAATTAGGCTATGTTTGGCAATCTGTGTTTACGTATCAGTTACCCTGATACCCTGATTACCTTTTATGTGTTTACGTAAAAGTTCACACACAGATTAATTTAGACGAAGTTACATGGCGGGCCATGTAACCTCGTCTAAATCAACCATAAAAATGAAATAAAGTTATGTCGACTTTGCATATTATTAATTGGAATTTAACACTTAAACGCACTTGCAAAAATCCGGGGAATAATTTTTTTTTTTTTTTTGAAACGCTTTCTGGGTTTCATTAAAAAAGTGACGTTCCTCGCAAAAACATAAGTTGTATTAAGTCATC